>NC_081437.1:14210077-14492432 GCF_949786415.1 Peromyscus eremicus | reverse complement strand
CCTTCTACAAGTCACCTGTTAGGGAGATAAGTCAGAAAGAAAAGTCAAAACTGACCGTGAGAATAAGGGTCATGTTCTTGTCTGTAAGGATCAGGTCTTTGATCTTAAGGATGCGTAATGATGCCTACATTAAAATGCTTCCTCCTGTTTGTAGTTAGTCATAAGTTGCCAAGGGATTCATGGTAATTATCATCTGGGGATACTACTCGGAGAGCACAACTAATTGCTAGGGTCAGGAGATATTGTCCAGAAATGTCAAAGTGAGCAGCATATAAAATAATCGGAGGATCACGATCCACAGGCTACGAATACACCCAAGAGGCCTTGTGGCATAGCACAGGGAGGAAGAACCACGCCTTAATGGGACTCACATATTTCTAAAGTCTCTCCTGCTACTAATGGCGTTGTTTGCAGCTGGCATCACCTGGGGTAGCCAGCATTTAGAAGCCAGGATGTAAACCTGAGACCAAGTGGAAGTTAGAGATCCTTTGTTTGTCGCACAGATGTTTAGGAAGCACTCACGGAACATCGGGCCCAGCCACAGGTCTATTAAGATAAGTCCCTGACCCCAGGGGAGGAGGGATGCACAAGCCAATAATATGATGAGGGCAGCTTCCCAGGAGTGCACAGAGTACCAGGAAGGCCCGGAGAAAGGCGTGGCTAGTTCTTCCTGGGGACACTGAAAAGCATTTCTTTGACAGCGTGGCTTTTAAGCTGAGTCTTGAGAACCTCTCTTGGCTGAGCAGTACAAAAAGGGCATTCCAGGTGAAAAGAAAAACCAAGAGCTGTGGAATCCCTGCTCACTAGGGGGCAGAGGGGGCTCCTCCAAGACCTGTGCCAGACTAGCCAAGCATGGATCTTAAGTCCAAGCAAAATACTGAGTAAAGAGGATCAGAGAAGAGCCAGCTAGTCCTTTACAGAGCTGGGGGGTGGGGAGGGGAGGAGGGAGGGGTCAATGGGGACAAAGTCCAGGTCCGAGGGCAACAGTCAGCAGGTCATAAGCTAGGAGAATGGCCACAAAGCTTCCTGTTTACTAGTGGCTGCCACTTGTAATCAGGCCAGTCAAGTCTCAAAGCATGACTACCTGAGTTCAACCCACATCATAGAAAGAAAGAGCCGACTCCAGCATACGGCAGTTGGTACCCCAATAACGTTGATACCACTACTGCACCCGTTAGCATATCTTGCCATTTGGGGCAATCTTGTAGCCCACTGAGTCCACAGGTGGGTAAAACTATTAATGAATTTTTCCCTCGACACCCTGCACACCACCACCTTCCAAGACTGTGAAAACTAGCCAGCAGGAAGGCTGCTTCTTGGTCAGTACCAACGTGATTTCTCCACGTCCTGTGACCAAAGTAATAAGCAGTAAGATCTGACCATCAAGTTCAGCAAAGGGCGATGTCAATGGCTTGTATTGGTTTGTGGGTCTCTGGGACGCTCTTAACCAACAACTTACGGCAAGCTATCCCATGCCTGGCACTGAGCTTTGTATTTGGTGACCTATGACTTCTGGGAGATGCATTAGCCCCTGTGCAGGGTAAACTCAAATTAAACTCATTTATGTATTTATAGATGCAGAAAAAAACTAATATACATATATTTGTAGGAAGCCTATAGAATAGGTTTTCATTCAGATTTTTCAAACATCCTTAGTGTTAATTAACCCTCCCCAGCCCCCTCTCCCACCCTATCCCCCATTTCTCTCCCCCCACTTAAACCTCCCTTCCATGGCTTCCCCTTAATATCAACCTGTGAAGTACAGTCTTCAAACATACATAACTGATGTGTCTACAGCCTCACATAAAATGTCAAGTTTTACTATTTAAAAAGAAAACTTGAAGGAATGGAGTATTTTCACCCTCAAGATTGCCCTCTCCCATCCCCCACCAGCCGGCCCGCCCTCCTCTCCATCCTGAAGCCCTTCTGTGCTGAAATCCCACAGCAGTCCTTCTTCACATCTCAAGGCAGCCTGTGATCACACATCAGCACTTCGGAGAGATGGGTGAGCCACCTCCAATCTAGCAAGAACAATGTTGTGGTTCTGAGAGAGAGAGAGAGCCCTGCTCTCCCTGATTGAACTACATCAACCGTTTCTAATTTGACTCTCCCTGGAAAATTCTCTGAGTCCTAAAATTGGCCAGCCTTCAAGAGTCATCCAGGATCTCCTTTTATAGCTTCTTCCTCAGGCAAAGCAGAGCTGTAAAATTACCTGTTGGTCCCTTGGTCCAGAGACTGTGTCAACGCTGGCATGCTTCCCGGTCAAGGGCTTTCTTTTCCCTCTATAAGGTCCTAAGATCTCTTTTAGTTCAAAACATGGTCATGCTGTACATATTGCTTTATGATCTGATTCTTTTCTACTTACAGTGTTTTGTGAACTCTTCTCCACATCTATTTAAAAACCAACTGCACTGTATTTTTAAATCATGCATAGTGTTCTAAGATACGCTTGTGTTAGCATTTTATTAGTTTCCAGCCTTTCCATGGGAAACGCAATGTTCTGGTTGTTGTATTTTAAAAACGGCGGGAAGGAGTCACACCATACAACAGGGCCCATGAAGGAGGGTTTATTGAGGGGAGGGGAGAGAGAAGGGGCAGAGAAGGGGGCAGGGACCGGTCCCTGGGGACAAGAAAAAGAAAGGGAAAGGAGGGCTGGAGAGATGGCTCAGAGGTTAAGAACACTGGCTGTTCTTCCAAAGGTCCTGAGTTCAATTCCCAGCACCCACATGGTGGCTCACAACCATCTGTAATGAGATCTGGCGCCCTCTTCTGGCCTGCAGACATACATGCAGACAGAACATTGTATACATAATAAATAAATCTTTAAAAAAAAAAAAAGAAAGAAAGGGAAAGGAGACAGGAGGTGGGCCAGGCCCGCCATTCATTCATAAGGTAACAGTAGCGCATGCGCACAGGAGGTGCTCTTAGTGACCGCAGCTGCCTGTCAGGACCCTAAGGGCAGGCCGAGGCATAGCCTGTCAGGACCCTAAGGGCAGGCCAGTACAGACGCCTAAATGCTAACACTGGTGGCATCCTCTTTGTGAGCACACTGTTGTCTTCAGGATAAATTCCCACAGTGGAGTTTCTGGAGCAAAGAGAGTTCACATTTTAACACAGTGCTAGCTTTAACACAGTATGGCTCTCCATTACCATGACAAATGCCTGAGACAACCAACTTGGGAAGGAAAAGACGCATTTTGGATCACGGTGTTGGGGGTTCTGGTCCACGGGGCGACGGACCTACTGATGACAGGCCTTGAGGAGAGGCAGCACATTACAGAAGGACTTGGTGACAGAGCAAACCTATCACATCGTGGCCAGGAAGGGAAGGAGATAAATGGGCCGGGTTCCCAATTTCGAGATCAAGGATGAGTCCCAGTGATGTGAAGAGCTCCTACCGAGCCCCACCTCTCTCCACCATCCCCTCCTCAAAGTGCCAAGGAGGGACTGAGAATTGAACACATGTGCCTTTGGGGAAATTTTAAGATACAAATTGTAGTAACTGTTAAAGCAATTTCACCAAACAGTTATGGGGGGGGGGGGTGATTTGATTGAAGCAGGATATTGCTGTTGTTTAGGAATTTGGTTCTTTTTTGAGAACAAAATCCAATACTAGTTTTAAAAAACTAACTAAACTAAATCTGTGTGTGGTAATAAATACCTATGTAATATATATATATATATATATATATATATATATATATATATATATATATATATATATATATATATATATATATATATACCAGCACTCAGGAGGCTGAGACAGGAGGATCTCTTGAGTTCAAGGCCAGTCTGGTCTACAGAGCTAATTCTAGGACGACAGCCAGGGCTACACAGAGAAACCTTGTCTCAAAAAAACCACAAAAAAAAAAAAAAAAAAAAGAGTTCAAGGCTATTCTGAGTTCCATAGTGACAGTCTATCACAAAACCAAAAAGGATACTATCATTTCTAGATGGAAAAGATTTGGACATGTGCAATCTTGGCACCATATAACGTTACCCACAACGGTGCAATAAATGCGGGACTTGAAAAACCTTACTTACTGAGGGAAAATTGAGTCTCTGCGGATGATTTTCATCAAATAAGGGCAGAGTAAGCTGCACAGGGCTTCGCCCGCTGGCTCGTGGCCCTGACAACACAGTAGAATCACCCAGGGAGCTTGGCAAGGTTCTCAAAGCTTGTACCCACTCTAGACCAACTCAATGGGAGTCTCGGAAGGAGGAACCATTCCTGGCATCACCAGGGCTCTACCATGAAACAGGAGGAGGAAGTAAAAAAAAAAAAAAAAATCTCCCGATGCGGCGGATAACCGAGGAAGAAAAGGGGACCATGCTGGCTCCCCCTAATTGCCATGCAGCATCCAACACAGTGGGAAATAGAAACCTCAGCAACTGGGGATCCATAAGGACTTAGGGCTGGATTTCACGGCGTTTAAACCGAGAGAGCCAATTTAATGCCTCTCAAAGCAGGGTGTTCTCATCTGCTCCCGAAGCGCCAGGCTTTCAGGAAAACCCCAGCATTTCGCCATCCCTATATGGAAACCAGGACAACAGATGGCAGGATAATAGATTGTATCTGCCCAAGTCGGAGCTGCTTTCATTTGCAAGGCACCAAATTCATACTGAGTGCAGAGACGGGGTGGTATGATTATTTCAAATGGAAATGGAGATGTCGTGTGCCGCCCCCCACTTTACGCTCTCTCACAGGACAAGGGCTCACCTGTGACTCAAACATATTACATGGCCTTTGACAAAAACTGCTTTCAGGGGCTGCAAGAGGCTCACATCTTCGATGAGTAAGCACTAGAGAATCTCCCCACACCCAGCAGGGAAGCCTGAAATCACAGCATTAAAGGTTCCCACGAGCATCCCACTCCAGCAGATCAGCCAACAAAGTACATGAGAAGCACTATCTGTTTATATTTGGGTTTTGGGGTTTCTGTTTTTTACAATATGAGTGTTAATTGCCGGGCGGTGGTGGCGCACGCCTTTAATCCCAGCACTCGGGAGGCAGAGCCAGGCGGATCTCTGTGAGTTCGAGGCCAGCCTGGGCTACCAAGTGAGTTCCAGGAAAAGGCGCAAAAGCTACACAGAGAAACCCTGTCTCGAAAAACCAAAAAAAAAAAAAAAACAAACAAAAAACAATATGAGTGTTAACACTTTCATGATATAGCCCTACATGTGCTCTCAAATGGGCAACATGATATTTTGAAAAGTAAATGCAATATGGACAAGCCATTCATTCCTGGATGAAATCATCTCCAGGGATCTGAAACAGGCGTAACCCCAGGCAATGGGCACAATATCGCCAGCCCCGCAGTATGAAGTTGTGAGTCCCTCATCTCAGAGGCTGCCGGCTACTTGCTCTGCCTCTGGCAAGGTTGGCTTGCAGAAAGTTCCCAACCTTTGGGAAAAGAAGGGAGGAGAAAGGGCCCCAGGGAAGAGACAAGAATCTGAGCAACCAGCAGTCCATTTCCCCCACCTGCGAAGAGGTAGCCTGGTGTAACTCCCCTTATCCAAAGATGGAATGCACAGTGGCACTTGGAGGAGAGTCGATCATCTGAAATGGACCTCAGACGTATTCTAGTTCAGAACTGACAATACACAGATGGGAAGAACGAGGCCAGAGGAATAAGAGGTTTACTAAACACGGGGAAGTGAAACAGGGAACCCATTAGCATTCCAAGTCCAACCCGAAGCTTCTCTGGGAACTCTCAGAAGAAACCACGCCCCACGCCACCCTCAGAGAGGCTGAGGCAAACTTGTCTGGGGAGTTTTGCACCCTGCCAAACTTGCCTCGGTCTATTTCAACCCATGATCCTTCCCGCCCTGTGCTGGGGGCTGGGGCTGTGAAAATGAATCAGCGTGATTCTCACTCTGAAGCTGTTGGTGTCTGTCCGGGGAGCATACTTCCAAGAGCTGGTGACAACGGCAGAGTGTCAGAGGAACAAAATAAACACGAATGCGTAAGAGCGGCGGATGGCTCTGAATGGGAAGGCAGAAGGAGGCAATACTAGAGCCCGCGTTTAAAGGATGAATGGGGATTCGCTGGAAAGACAGGATGCTGTAGGGTTGGGAAGGAAATGAAACAGCGTGTGCAAAGGCCTAAGGACATGAAGCCACGTGACATGCTCCTGGTTTGGTTTCTGTAAGGCGGAGTGCAAGGTGGTGGTAGCAAAGGATACTCAAGTGTTAGACAAGGCCGGGGCCACAAAAAGCCGATTCTAAAAGCCCTTCAAAGGGTGGAGGGGTACCCGGAAATGATGGTTGTTTGTTACTTCTGACCACAGTACCTGAAGGAAACAACGTGAAGGAGCCACGATTTATCTGCGCTCACGGTTTCTGAGTCTCAGGCCATCGTGGTGGGAACACACAGCCGAGGTGGGGGCAGGACGATGCAACGACGGCCGTTAGCATTCAAGCAGCTGCACTGGCCTGCTCACCTGCAGCCACTAAGAGCACCCCCTGTGCGCATCATCTCGTCAGTACTCAGGTAACTACACAGTAACTACACAGGCCTGCTCAGGGTCCTGACAGAATACATCACCAACGAGGGTCCCTACTAGTCCCTGTGCGCATGTGCTACATCCCCTTAAAAAATGCAAGCTCCGCCCTCTCCCTTTTCTCCCCGCCCCCTTCTTCTATGCCCTTCCTCTTCCCTTCCCCCATTAAACCTTCCACATGAGCTGTGGTATGGTGTGACTCTCTACCCTCTCCCGCCACCTTTAACTACAATGGCTGTTCACATCAGGAAATAGAAGAGTGTCAGGAACCAGGGCCCGGATATCACCTTCAAGACCCCAACCCTAGGGCCAGTTAAAACCACCTCCTAAGGGCTCCACTGCCTCCCAGAATAGTGCCACTCGCTGAGGACCAAGCACTCCAACCATGGCCTTTCAGATTCAAACCATCCACCACTGAGAAACGCTATGAGGAAAATGCCTAAGCAAAGCCCGTAGTTTAGGAAAATAGCCCTAATGGTGTATGAATAATGAACAGGAAGGGAAGAGGCTGGGGGGAGGGAAAGTACTTGATGAGGAGAAGTAAAAAGATGAGACGCTGGGCCAGAGGGAGTCCAGTGAGAGGACTCACGGACTACGAGCGAGCAGAGGCCTGGCCAAATTCTCATCTTTCCCATGACGTCATTGCATTTGGCAGGTGGAATGAATAGGACCGTGTGATTGATTGGCCAAGGGGTGGGGAAGTCTGATATCAACCTCCCTTCTCTCTAGTCCCTTTCATATATTCAGGACTGAACAACGCCCACCTCTTCCCAAACTCAGGCTGCTTGTGCCAGCGCATGCAAGCACACACACGTACATATAGGTGAGTGTATGCAGAGGCCCAAAGGGGACATTGATGTACTCCTCTGTCACTCTCCATTTTTTTTTTTTCTTGGAGACAGGGTCTCTCATGAACCTGAAGCCAGGCTGGCAATCAGCCAGCTCCAACAACCTTCCTGTCCTAGCTTCCCTCAGTGATGGAGTTGCGTGTGCTCACACACACACAGACACACACACACACACACACACAGGATGATGCCCAGTTTTTTACAGGGGCACTGGGATCCGAACTCAGGTCCATATGCCTGAGCACAAGCACCCTTACCCGCTCAGCCACCTCCCCAGCTACAACTCCGGCTTTTTAATGAAGGGTAGAGCGAAGTACAGCAAGTTTACCCCTTTGTGTTCTCATCTCACCCCCTGAGAACGATAACCTTCCTTCTCCTCTTCAGGGAAAGCAATATCCCCTCACAAAACTCTTCTGAAAGTCAGCTGGCCTGGGAGGATGACCCAAGTCACCTGGAGGCCTGGGTTGTCCCACCACAGCTCTTCTGTATTCCTCTGTCGGTATTTGGGGGAGTGTTCTATGTGATCAGTATTTCTTGCTTTACACATGTGATCCCACCCTGCCCAATGAAGTTGGGCCAAAATTTCCATCCATCTTCCAAGCTGACCTTGAACTTCCAGATTTCAAAAGGCAGAGGCATTGCCTTTGTCTGTGTCCCATTTTAACAATGCCCAAGTAAAGCTGGGAAGTGGAAGGCTGAGTCAGAGAGACACTGCCAGCCGCCACGATGACAAACAGCATGTGAAGATGCCGGTAAGCCACGAGCCACGTGGCAAGGTATAGATTAATAGAAATGGATTAACTTAAGCTATAAGAACAGTTAGCAAGAAGCCTGCCACGGCCATACAGTTTGTAAGCAATATAAGCCTCTGTGTTTACTTGGTCGGGTCTGAGCGGCTGTGGGACTGGCAGGTGACAAAGATTTGTCCTGACTGTGGGCCAGGCAGGAAAACTCTAGCTACACCCAAGAGAACTATTTAAGAAGAGTTGTTCCGTGAATTGAGGCTGGAGCCTGAACTCATGAATGCCAGAGAAATGTAATGTCTGCCATACGACGACAATGCTTATGGATGCTGCAGCCCTGCCCCTACAACAGAGCCGTCAGAATCTACCAACCAGCATCACCTGGAGCACTGAGGAACCACGTCCAAGTCATTTGAACCCATCTGTGGGACCACGTGGAACACCTGCTGAGACCATCACAAGGCTGGACCCTCTTTGAGAATTGTACATGGAGCATTCTCTCAGAGCAGCTTTTAACAGCTGAGGGTGGAAAGTGGAAATGAGCTTGTATCCCTGTCAAGGATACAGGAGGCTTATCGTGCTGTCTGGACTGTTCTCCCCAGGACTGGGCTCTCTCCTTGGCCTGCCTCTCAAGTGACAAATACCTTCCAACACCCTCTCTTCCTGTGAGAACATTGGATGGCATCTGGGTGTTAGGAAGAAGGCTCTGATCAGTTCCTAAGCTTAAGGAACTTAAGTTAAAGCTGGCAGTTACCATCTTAATCATCCCAGGAGACCACCTTCCTTGTGCGTGTGTGTGTGTGTGTGTGTGTGTGTGTGTGTGTGTGTGATACAAATGTGTGTGTGCAGGCGTGCACACCTGCACATAAAAATCTGCAGACCAGAGGAGGATGCCAGGTAATGTCCTACTCTGTCATGCTCCACCATACTCCCTTGAGACAGGGTCTCTCTGAATCTAGGCTGGTGGCCAGTAAGCTCAGGCATGGCCGCACATTTCTTTTGACATGGGTGCTGGGGATTTGAACTCAGGTTTGTGGGCTTGTACAACAGTGCTCTGACACAGTGAACCATCTCCCCACTCCTGGGATTTCCAATTTTTTTTTTTTTTTTTTTAAGAAAAGTGCTGCAGGATTAATGGGAATTTCAGAAGGGCAAAACCTCAGGCCTCAGCAATGCCCACTGGCTCCCTTGCCATCCTTCTTGCTCCCTGTGAGCCATGCAAGGGAGGATAAACCTTGAGAGTGAAATTCAACTCAAAGCAGAGAGACGGCCCTGCAGTCAGAGTCTGCTTGAGGGCAACGTTGCTAAGACCAGCAGGAGAAACAATATCTAGAGCAATCTGTCTACAAATCTTCCTCCCCTGGGGCAAGCAAGCTGTCCCTGCTAAGGTTATGATTAGCTGAGATGCTGGAGGCAGGTGAAGAGAACAGGAAGTGATGGGGGCGGGAAGAGCCCTTGAACACCGGTTCTCTGCTACAAGGAGAAAAGGGAGTGATGTTTTCCAAGCAGGCTGCATTCATTCCCCTGAACCCGAAGAGCACACCCCTGGAATGAGATTCCTCCTGAGTCTTTGGCCAGGCTCCAGGGGCATCTGCCCGGGGAAAAGGAACACAGGGCGGGACACGGAAGTGCAGGTGGTACTGACCCAGCCCTTCTCTCCCAAGCAAGTCCAGACACTTCAGGATCATCTTGCTTCTTCTTGGCAATGGAGTCTGGTGGGACTCTCCAGGCAGGAAAGTGCTTCCTATGAGACCCACACACACACAGCCCTTGGAGCTTTAATTTACCTAGAGGGATTCTGGGGTAGATGGGCAGCTTGCTCCTTTACAGTAGCTGCAAAGATGAAATGCAAGCAATCACGCTGAGGGTGAGTTTAAAGAAGTCAGTCCAACAGAAACCCAGCTCCTGCCTGCCTCCTCTACATCACTCACAGCTCAGGTGGGTAGACATGTCTGTTGTTGGTTGTTGTTGCTCTTTTGGGGGGCCCGCCACCCAGCTCCCAAATAAATCACAAATGGAGGCTTATTATTACTTATAAATGCCCGGCCTTAGCTTGGCTTGTTTCTTGCCAGCTTTTCTTAACTTTAAATTGTCCCTGTCTACCTTTTGCCTCTGGACGTTTCCCTTTTCTTACTCCTGTAACCTTACTTTCACTCTTACTCCATGGCTGGCGCTGTAGCTCTGTGGCTGGCCCCCGAAGTCCTCCTCCTTCCTCTCTCATTCCTTCTACCTTCTCTGGCTACTTCTTTGTACCTCTTCTCCCAATTTCTCCTTCTATTAATTCTCTCTGCTTGCAAGCCCCGCCTATCCTTTCTTCTGCCTTGCTATTGGCCGTTCAGCTCTTTATCAGACCATCAGGTGTTTTGGACAGGCACAGTAACACAGCTTCACAGAGTTAAACAAATGCAACATAAACAAAAGTAACACATCTTAAAATAATATCCCCCCCAACACATGTCCTCCTCAGGATGGTACTGAGAAGCCTCCAAATCGTTTTCTCCATCCAGCTGCCCAACTTCAGTCTCTTCTTAGAATCCATATTCTTTTACCTGCGACCTTGCATTTGGTGGCATTGCTAGACAGGGGCTTCAATACCATTTGAGTTTTCAGTGAAAAACAACGCTGATCTTCCAGACTGCATTTCCTCTTCTTGGAGGATTTGAGAAAAGGGTTCTTACCTCTGTCTCTCCAGCTGTAGACTTTTCCTACATCAGCACAAAGACCTTGGAGACTCTGGCCCTGGACCATTCCATGTCCACTGCAAGCCCTCCACGCAACTCCCTCCAGAGCAGCCGTTGCTCTCTGTTCTAGGCACCCCCCATGTTGTGCTCTGAAGCTGAGATGCCCCCACATAGGATCATGTTTTGAACACTTGGTCCCCAACTGATGGTACTATTTTTTTTGGGGGGGGGGAGGTAGAAACTTTAAGGGATACGGCTTAGCTGGAGAAAGTGAGTCACTGGGTACTTGCCTTTTGAGGTTCTACCTGGTCCCAGCCCCCACTCACTTCCTCTCCACCATGGATGGGCAGCCTCTGCCACATGCTTCCACCGCAAGGATGTTCTGTCTCGCTATAGGTCCAGAATCTATGAAACCAAGGACTACGGACCGAAGCCTCTGAAACTGTGATCTAAAACACATCTGCCCACTTCTGTCAGGTTTTTTGTTGTCAAGGATGACCAACTACCTCAATGAACACCTAACTCAATCCATCAAACATCAAACAAAAGGCCATTTTCAAAGTGGGCTTGAAGTCTCTTAAGTGCCTTTTTTTTTTCTTTTTTTTCCTGGATGGACTTGGCAAACATTAACCAAGCCTCATTGCTTTGTTTGGCACTAGGAACACAAAAGAAGTAAGATTAAAAGAGAAGAAATAGCAAGCCCCAGGTCCTTTACTCTTTCGGGAATACAGGCCTGATCATCAAATGTGGCACTGTTCCTTAGGGATAGCTTTAACGAAAAGCTCACAGATCCTTTGCATCCTCAGATTTTCCTGGGCCTCATTCCCCATTTCCACTGCAGCTGGCCTTCTAGGTGTTGCCCCAAGACAGCAGAGGTAGATTCTTTCACAGCTGTCCTGGCACAAATACACATCACTGAGCTGGGGGAGGAGTCTACGTACAGGAAGACCCAGACAGCCACCTCACCCCATACATACATTCTGTTTGCAATTTGCCCGGTGCCACCATCTGTTGGCTCGCTCCTGTGTCCAAAGCCTGCACCTGCAGTCTCCATGACCCGCCCCCTCCCCGCAGAACGGGGTCAAAAATAACAACCGTGCTAATGACGAGCCTGACAATCTTGACCCACATTTCAAGGTCTCTAAGCCGATGCAGCTGAAGCTCGCCCGCAGCTGTGCCTTGAAAGGAACAACACGAGCAGCTGAGCTCATCTTCAGAGGAGCTCATGGCAGGGAAGTTGTGGTCTCTGGGAGACTTGGAGGCGTTATTACAAAACAGCGCGCTTTCTCTCTCTACCTGGGAGCCCAGGAAGGCTGGAGCAAATACTGGTATCTCAAAGAGTCATTCCACTTAGAGCAGGAATACTAACTGGGCATGGCCATTCCCTTGCTTTAGAGTTGATACCAATCATCAGGTCCTCTGACCCTGGGTCCCTGGTGTGGGACACTGCTCTGGGCAGTTCCAGAGATCAATGAGAACTAGTCAGTGGGTGGTACTGTCTGAACCAGTCTGCCCTCCACTACAGCTGGGGTTTGTGGTAGTGGTGAATTAGGCCACCGGCTACTAATCCTAAGAGTATGGCCTTGGATTTGGTTATAAATCTCACTTCTGGGGCTGAGGAGCTGGCTGGCTTAGTCAGGGAAGTGCTTGTTACGCAAACATAAGGGCATGAATTCAGATGCCCAGTTCAGGTGGCAAGAACCTGTCGTTTCCACCAGGGAGGCAGAGACAAGGGAATTCCTCAGGGTGGGCCGATCATTCAGCCAGTTCAGCTTAGTCAGTTCCAGATTCAGTGAGAAGCAACGTCTCCAAAATAAATAAATAAGTAAAGATGGTAACTGGAGAGGTGGCTCAGTGGTTAAGAGCACTCATTGCTCTTGCAGAGGACCTGAGTTTGGTTTCCAGCACCCACACTGTGGTTCACAATGAACCATGGGTTAACCAGAGTTCCAGGGGATTCAATGCTGTCTTGTGAACTCTGAGGGCACCAGGCACGTACGTGCTGCTCATATAAACCTGGAGGCAAAACACTCATAGAGTTAAAATAAATAAACCTAAAAATATTAGGTGGTGGTGCATGCCTTTAATCTTAGCATTCCAGAGGCAGAGGCAAGCGAATCTCTGTGAGTTCAGGGCCAGCCTGGTCTGCAGAGCGAGTTCCAGGAGAGCCAAGGCTATACAGAAAAACCCTGTCTTGAAAAACCAAAAAAGAAAGAAAGCATCTGACACTGATCTCTGGCCTCCACATGCTGCACAACACACACACACACACACACACACACACACACACACACAAAGACACAGATACAGAAACACACACAGAGATATACACACACACACACACACATACACAAACAGACCCAGACACATAAACACACACTCCTCACTTCTGTACTTACCAGCAACGTGATTCTAGTGAAGTAACTTGGTTTTTCTGAATCATAGCTAATAATATGTACTTACAGAATTTATGTGGCGATTAAATTATAGATCAAATATAGTGGGTAGCACAATGTATGGACCACAGTCCTTTACCAGCCACTGTCTTTGACCACAGACACCTGGAAGGCAGCCATTTTGCCGGTTGAAATCCCCCATCTAGCCCAGAGTCATGCCACCCTGACTGAACACACCCAGCCTCTTCTGGTACCCTCTACCTCTTCCCCCTGTACTTGGGACTTTGTCCTTCCTCAATTGTCACCCTGCTGTTCCCACCAAAGTGTAAAGCTCATTGAGGCCATGAGTCACGATGCAGAGGTCAGCAGATGGCGTCTATACAATGAATAATCAATAAATATCTGTGGACAGACTATGGACATGCACTCTCACACACACAACTGCGCAACCGATCCCTCCCCGCCACCCTCTCTCTCTCTCTATGACTCTGTCTTGGTCTCACTATGTAGCCCAGGCTTGTCTCAAAATTGTAATCCCTCGGCCTCTGTCTTCCGAGTGCTGGGATTACAGACGCACACCACCATTCTGGTGCCTGAACATTTTGCTACTGACTAATTGGATATGAGTTCCGATATCAGAGTTGTGATATGAGTTATGAGTATCAGAAGGCAGGAAATATATAATCCAAGGCTGGGGAGACATAAGCTTAATATTTACTAACATTTTCCCCATAACCTACAACCAGGTTCTCTGGGGGTATTAAACACAAAATCTGAGCTTATGCTATATTATCTGACTCGGTTAGATGGCATCTAAAAAATCCAAAAGACATTAAAAAAAAATTACATCACACCAACTTGCCTCTCCCATGCTCCCATTTCTGCTCCTCTCAAAAGGCTTTCAAGTCACAAAGCCCCCAGCAATAACCAAGCTCAAGGCAAAGAAATTAAGAACTTCAGCTGGGAAGATATTAAATGAGTCTCTGGGATGTAGTAAAAGACAGATCCAATCAGGAGTACCTCCCTCTCCTGGATTTCTTCCTGACTTCCTGCCACAGGCTGCGTAGGACAAGCCCTGATAGGAGACGTTCCTCGAGGATAATGAGAGATGATACATTAAAAGCTGGTTACCAGTCACTGCTGGGTACCTTGAATGTAACAATGCAGGGGTTCAGACCATGTCCCCAGGTATAGAGCAGCACCAGGTATAGAGGTATTTCTCCTGAAAACAGCAAAGGCCTATAATATAAAGCTTCTGAGACATAAAGTCCATCGCTAATAAAATCTGCAAATAACCCAGGAGTTATCTGTACTGCCTTTAATGGGTGCTCTAGGGGACGTCCCTTCTCCTGCCTGAACTCTTACATCATAGTATAAGGATAGCACGGAGGAGGAGGAGGAATAGGTGATTATAATCAGGGTGGTTTATGAGCCTGGCTCATGGTGACTCTAAGGGAATCCAGATCCCAGACAGAATACAGAACAGGAATTTGTCTGTGTCTGTTTAACAGAGCAGAAAGGGCAGAGGCTTTTCCCAATGTCACCAGCAGACTTCCTGCTGGGCAAAGTCTCTACTGCAGCCAGGGGCTTTTTCCCTCCTGAAGGAGGCCATCAATCTGGCCCCAGCAAAGTCCCCGAGACTAAAAACAAGGCTTTGCCAGCCCAGCGAGCATGCTGGCTGGTTGGCACTGCCATCTTAGAAAGTCAGTTCCTCCAGGAAGCCCTGCCCAGCTGATCCTAGCCAGCTAGGAGGTCCAAGTCACCTTAGGAACATCTTAACTCCCACATCATCAGAACAGGAAGCTTCTGCATGCCCCCGATCTTCCCTCCAAATATTTTACCCATAGTCCCCACAGTTAGGCTTGTGTCTGACCAGACAGTCATGTAAGGGTAGTTGCAATCCCCTTTACCTAGACCATAACCTGCTCCTTCTCACCCTCTTAGTGTGGCCTTCTGGAGAGACACATCCTATCCCCCAGCCCCTGTGCCCAGGACTCCCTATCTCTTTCTCCATAGAAGTCACCTGTGACGTAATGTATTTATACTTAAGTGTTTACCGTCTCTTCTTCCTAACGGACTGGAGGATTTTCAAAGGCAGGAATTTGGGGGGTCCTAGGGGATAGCTCAGTCAGTTAGTTGTTCGCCCAAGCACCTAAATTCAGTCCCTAAAACCCACATAGAAAAGCCAGGCATGATGGCACTTGTAACCCCAGGCATGGTGGGGGAGGCAGAGAGAGGCAGATCCCTGGAGCCAGCCAGTTTAACCTAGAATTGGCAAGTTCTAGGCCAAGTTAGAAAACTTGTCTTTATTAAAAAAAAAAAAGTCTTCCCCAGGGAAGAAGACACTGATTGGTTACCTAATACCAAACGGTCAGCCCTGAAAACATACATACAAATAACATTATTCAGACTCACCAGGTTGTATTTATGTATTTAGATAGACATAGATATGTGTGAAACCACAACTAATAAAAAAAATAATAAAAGAGGTCATGAATTTGAAAGAGAACAGTGAGAAGTATGTGGCAGGGTTTAGGGGGAGGAAAGGGAAGGAGAAATAATATAATTATAATCTCCAAAAATAAATAATTTAAAAAGCAGCACCTGAGGAATGGCATGGGGGGAAGGAGGAGAGGGAAGGGGAGGGGAGAGGAGGGGAGGGGAGGGGAAGGGAGGGGAGAGAGAAGAGATAAAAAGAGGTCAGTGAGATGATTCAGCAAGCAAAAGCTCTTGTCACCAAGCCTGACAAACTGAGTTGAGTCCGTGGGACCCACTCGGTAGATAGAGAAAACTGACTCCTTTTGATGTCCACATGCGCGCACACACACACACACATACACACACACACACACACACACACACACACACACACACACACACAATCATCCATCAAGGGCACGGATTCCCGTCTGTCTCAGTCTCGCACCTGGAACGGGTGTGTGCTCAGCCACCATGTTTTTGAAAGTGGAGGCTCAACTCAGGGAGCTCAGTGTCCTCCACAGGAAGAGGGGGCGCTACTCCTACGTTAGGAAGAGCTGTGGTCTCTCAGGGCAGGCTAACGTCATGCTGTCTGCTGGAAGACTCGGAATTTGTGCTGTGTTTTCTTTGCTTCTGTGGCTTCCACAAAACCAGGCTTATCGCTCTCCCAGGGAGGGGTGGTTCAAGGTGGAAAGACCCATTCAATGAGCCGTGACACTTAGACTTCAACAGAAATCCAATCTGCTTCCTTTAAGTACGAGAGACGGTTATCGAAGAATGCTGAACAGTTCACACAATCCCTGGGCGAGCCCCAGGAACAGGCCTCCAGACGAGGCAATTAGAGTAATGGCCCAAACCACATCACTGAAGAGGTCCTGGAGGGCCAGCGCTTTGACAGCTCCGGAGTTCAGACACCACAGCTCACCCCAGCTACACTCAGCCTGAGCTGCTGAGTGCTGCCATTGGAACCTCCCTCATCCAGGCTGTCTGAGTGCTACACAGAGTTGGCTGTCCCGCTGCCACGCCCTCCTACATGGATCCACACACTGCCTTTTTCTCCTATAACTAACTGCGGAGTCTAGAAGCTGTGTCCGACTGAGTCTGGCTCTGCTAGCGACTTCCCGGCAGCAAGGGAGTCTGGGAAAGAGGTATCCATCCAACTTCTCTCCGGAGAAATGAGTCCTCGGAGTTTGAATGGGGCGTTCGTTCCCCAAATGCTGAGCCATGGTAAGGCATGGCAATGTCGACCTCACAGATAGATTTAGGTGTCCAGGACAAATAACCTCTGTGTGGCCCTTTGACTCAACATTTCTCTACATCCTTCCCTTTTCTTCCTATTTCTTTTTTTTTCTAAAAGCTTTACTATACATATACCATACAATTTATCTAAGTATAATGTATAATTCAGTGATTGTTTTGACTATATTCATACTTGCACAACCCCACCATGATCAAGTTTGGGATTTTTTTTTTTTAACCACTGCAAAAAGAAATACCAGACCCTTCTCTCAGCCGCACTAACTACTAGTCTATTTTCTGGCTCTATAGATTGGCCTGTTCTGGGCAGTTTTCATATATGGTATCAAACACTCTGTGGCCCTTTGCGTTTGAACTCTTTCCGTGAGTCACATTCACAGAAATTGTAGTGTACAATGTAGCTATTTCATTTCTTTTTACTACCAATGCGTTCTGTAGTGTCGACACACTACACTTTGTTTATCCATTCACCCACTGATGGACATTTGGGTTGTTTCCACTTTGGGAATGTTATAAAAGCTGCTTTGAGCATTTGTGGATGAGTTTTTGTGCAGACGTATGTCTTCATTCCTCTCCAGTAGATTCCTGGGGGTGGAATTCTTGGATTATACGTTAACTCTACATCGCTGGAATTTATGTATATACTTATTATATTTTAACTCTGTATGATAGAACTGCTGGGCTGTTTCCTCCACTAACTGTAAAAAGGGAAATTCCTTTTGGGGGGTTGGTTTTTTGTTGTTGTTGTTGTTTTGTTTTTGTTTTTGTTTTTGTTTTTTTGTTTTGGGGTTTTTTTTGTTTTGTTTGTTTTTTTGTTTTGTTTTGTTTTGTTTGGGGGGGGGGAGACAGGGTTTCTCTGTGTAGCCCTGGCTGTCCTGGAACTCGCTCTGTAGACCAGGCTGGCCTCGAACTCAGAGATCTGCCTGCCTCTGCCCGGCTGAGTGCTGGGATTAAAGGCGTTCGCCACCACTGCCCAGCTAAAAGGAAAGTCTAACAGTTTCCATTTCACAGGAGACAGACTTGATTAACAAACTTGGCCGAGGTCACACAGCTAAGGGCACTTCAAAGAGGTGTTCACACATCCAGCCCACACTTACTCGACTTCTCTTCTCTACCTCGTTCCTGCTCTGTGTCGTCTGTCTCCTTGAGTGTACACCCTTGCTGGTCGCATCCCCTTGTTAGACCGTTCACTCCTGAAAGTGCTGTGTGGTCCCCTTACTCTGATTTCTCTGTGTTCTTCCTTCTGTCGCTCCTCAACCCACCAAATCAAGCAAAGGGGTGGGTGGGGGGTGCCAGCATTCTGTGACAGACACTGGTGGTGTCCCAAACACCCAACAGCCATCCACCTCTTCCACCTCGCTTGCTAACAGAACCAGTTTTATTTACGTGACATAGTAATAAATAGCTCTTGGGATTGAGTGGTGACTGGTCTAAACCAGTCGTGACAATCCCACTCTCCTCTGAGTCACTGGTGTGGCAGTAGACATATAACCCAACTCCAGATGGTGAGACGCAAGAAAGACTTTCTCCCCTGTTAAGAAAGAGGTCTGGTACTGGGGCAATGGCTTAGCAGGTGAGAGTGCTCTGTGCCAGCGTGAGGACCTGAGTTCAAATCCCCAGAACACAAGTAAGAAAGCTGGGAAATAGCTGTGCCCACCTGTAACCCCAGAACAACATTTTTTTTTATATATATAACAACATTTTAAAATATTAAAAGAGCAAAGAGTGGGCATGAAGTAAACATCTCCTTTCCCACCAGCTAGGGACCTGTCATCTGGGTACCAAGGACTGTGGACACTCAGAGAATCTGGCCCTCCTCCCCCACCTACCCACGAGTTCCAGAAGCTGTGCTTCTTCACTTCACTTCCCCGGGCTCCCGAGTTCATCTCCTCGGGGCTCTGTCACTAGCTCTCTGATAGGGATAGCACCTCCTGCTGCCTCACATCCACCCCGACACCCCCATTATCTCATGCCCACTTTGACATCCCCAATGCTTCACACCTACCCTGACACCCTCACTATCTCACGCCCACTTTTAACATCCCCACCTAGCCTCATACCCTCATACCCACCCTAGCACCTCCTGCTGCCTCATACCCACCCTAACACCCCCGCTGTCTCATGCCCACCCTAACACCCCCGCTGTCTCATGCCCACCCTAACACCCCCGCTGCCTCATGCCCACCCTGACACCCCCGCTGCCTCATGCCCACCCTGACACCCCCGCTGCCTCATGCCCACCCTGACACCCCCGCTGTCTCATGCCCACCCTGACACCCCCGCTGTCTCATGCCCACCCTGACACCCCCGCTGTCTCATGCCCACCCTGACACCCCCGCTGTCTCATGCCCACCCTGACACCCCCGCTGTTTCATGCCCACCCTGACACCCCCGCTGCCTCATGCCCACCCTGACACCCCCACTGCCTCATGCCCACCCTGACTGATCCCCCGCCGCCTCACACCCATCTGAGTGCCTCCTGTATCTTATACACTCCCTGTCCCCTTCCACCCTCTCTTCCCCCAGCCTCACACTTCATCACGGCCTTCCTTCTTCTCAAGAAACCTTGTCTCCAGGTAGGCAGAATCTGCATCTCTGAGCTGCCTAATGTATAATTAAGGAAGGAATAAACAAAGACTTATTTATATGTATAAAGAGCAAATCACATGAGAAACGTAAGTAGCTAAAAGAACACACAGAAGGAAGCATTGAGCCTCCTGAGCTTTCAAATATGGTTTAACCAATCAAATTCAAAGTCATTAAATATCTAATAATATGCTGACAAGGGTCCTGAGGAACAGGGACTTTTTGCCCTATTGATAGAAACAAAATTAGATCATCTTTAGAAGGCAATCTGACCTTTAAAAATGTGCAAAGCCTTTGACCTAATTAATTCCATCTCTAAAACTGTGTCCTGAAGAGGCAGCAAGATGTGCATTTAACAAGGATGCTCATCTCAGCAGGAATCCAGAAACAAGACTGATGTCCAGCACTCGGTGCTCACTAAGTAGGCTGTATCCACGACCATCAAATCCAGGATAGCCATTTTTAAAAAGCCACATTACAAAAGCGTCTTTATGATGTGAACGTGTGTGCATGGCATACTATGTAAAATCAAAACAGATGACAGAATAAGACTGAGATACCATGGGCTGTATTTTCAGAACACTGTGGGTCTAAAGTGGCTTCAGGATGCTTTCTGAAATGTTTGCTGGTATATAGCTTCTGGACTGAACGACCACAGGAGATTTTCACTTTCACTGTGCTCATTGACAGTTTTAAACTTTCCACTCTGTGTATGATATATTTTTTAAAGTCAATAGAGCAATATGTTGATAATGAATTGTGCTTCCTGGATCAGAATAATCAAGACCCATCGACTAATAGGCCTTCTGAAGAAATCCTCAAGGGGCCTTGTCAACTGCCCACCTCACGGCATTCCACACACTCCTTGGGCTGGGCAAGCTTTGGGCGGCCGTGGTAAGTGTGGGGGTGAAAGCTGCTCCTTGCATTCTGTGATTATATTGCTGCTGCTTGTCAGGATAGCACCCAAAGGCCGGAGGGGAAACTCTAGCGGTGCTGGCCCGGCGCCAAGGCCTCAGCTGGAGCCTCAAGAAAACCTTTGGCATGCAATTTGACACATGCTCAGGGCTTCTGAGCAACCCATAGGCTGATCCCCAGAGGAAGAGCCCACGTTCACTCGATGGTATGTGGGGTGGTTTGTGGTTAACCACCGAGCCTGAAGAACAGGGCAAGCCAGAGGCCAGGTGAGAACAGAGTGTGGGAATGAGTCACAAGAGGTGGGGAAGTACAGCTATCAGCACAGAGCCTTGAGCCGATACCAAGGGCAGGTGTTGGCGGAGGTGGGGCTGAGAGAGATACACCAATACAGGCTGTTTGTGAAGGATAGCCAGGATTCTTTATTTATCTATTGTTGTTTTAAAAGAAATGGTCTTAGGTGTCAGGTTCCATGGAGCGTTTTTTGTGGAACTAATTTGGATTGCAAGAAAATACCCATGGTGGTACTTACCTGTAATGCCTAGTATTTAGGAGCCTAAGGCAGAAGGATCATGAGTTTAATCTGTCCATATAAAACCAGATCAAAAGAAAAGAAAAGAAAGCGTCCAGTCTAAAGAATATCCACATGATTCAGCCCTCTGGGGGATTTTAATATCCGAAAATCCCCTAACTCTGTTCTTCACATATCACCAAGGCAGACAGGGCATGTCATGGTCCCTGTTTGGCAAATTAACAAAATACCTGAGGAATTGAAGTGACGTCTCTACAGCTTAGTCATGTTGACAGACCACAATACAAAATCTACCCCCTTAGTTTACCGCTCAAGTGAAGTCCCCGCTTCCAAAATCTGTGAGCTTCCCTATGGCACCAGGGGACGATATCTGGGGATGCTGAAACTGCGGTTTGATAAAAGGAGCATGGAAAAACCACAGCTACCCAGCTCTCCAGTGGCCCCACGGCCACATCAGTGAGTTCTCAGCCCGCACCTAAGAGAACCAGCTCACTGCATTGTGGCTTCCTTTGAAGAAAGTGAATTCCATTCCTCCAGCTAACATGGATTGAGTCCCTACCTAGTAAACACGTCAGGTGTGTTATAGGCACTAGGGATACAGTGGAGCACCATTCCCATTCTCCAGGAACTGTGGTCCACAGACCACTTTTGCACCCCTCAAGTTTAAAAATGTTCCTTTAGAGACTGGAGAAGCGTCAGGCGCTAAGCACGCACACTGCTCTTCCAGAGGACCCAGGTTGGATTCCTGGTACCCAGCTAGGCAGCTCTCAACTTCTGTAACTCTAGCTCAAAAGACATGATGCCCTCTTCTGGCCTCCACAGGCACCCCACATGCATGCACAGCATACGCACACAATTTTTTAAATATTTTAAATGTTCATTTTCCAGTTCATGGAAAAAAAATCAAAAAGAAGAAAACCTTTATAACCTGTGGAAAACTACGTAGAGTTCTGATTTTGATGTCCACATTGAATCCAGTCACATTCGTTAATTTCAAACTTGCCTGTGGCTGCTTCTGTATTGTGATGGCCAGGTTGTACAGTTCTATCAGAGATTGTATGGCCCCCAAAGCCAAAAATATTTAACGTCTGACTCTGTATAGGGACAAAAGAAATCTCCAATCCTTGATCTAAAGGAAGGAGCTGGTTACAGACTGAGACCATTTCTGTGAAACTAAAGGCGTGGAGGTGGAATTTATCAAGGCCATTACAAAGCTGACCTGAACAGCTAAGTCCGTCACACCCCGAAGGAGCCTCCTGCAAGGCTCTGATCCTTGAAGATCACACTTGGTTAACCCCCATGACTGGAGTGTCTCTAGTTCTCACTGGGCTGTGGGTACTAACTAGGGGGAAATATCAGCATCCCTGGCTCCTGCCGACCAGTCCCCACCAATCAAGCTCCCCTGGTGTTCCAGGCCTGGGATGGAATCTCATGGCTCCCTGGAGGCCCTCTGAGAACGGACCTGTGTGCTTGCCCAGGGTGGAGGGTTCAACATGGAGTCATGGCCCTGTTGCGCTCACACTCTGAGAGAGACACTTCACTGGGTGTCAGGCTCTTCTCTGACCCCTGTCCCTGCAAGTTAATTTGGAACCAAAGCAAACCACTGTGGTCTGGGCCCCTGTCACCCTGTGAAAATAGCTCTCTCTCTCACTCCCTGTCACCACCTCCCACTGCACGGGGGAGGGCGGGGGGACAGGATCAGAGGCTGCCTCCTATCTGTGCAAAACTCTCAACTCTCTCCCCGTTTCCCCAACTCCTTTCCCTGTGCTAATGGCTTGGACAAAGTGTGCCTGTATGGAACCAGTGATGTATTTTGCTGTATAATCTGTGATACAGTCTTCTTTGGGTTTTGGTGTGTGTGAGATAGGGTCTTAAGACTGACCTCAAACTTAAGGTAACTCCCCTGCCTCTGCCTTCCAGGTGCTGAGAGTATAGGCATGCATCATCGTATCATCGTATCTGGCCTGATACAGGCTCACTAGCAATTTCTAACCTACTTGCCAGTTGACCCCCCATTCATGCCCTTGCCTTTATGATACAACTCCATCCCACATAAATACACAGTCGAGTATTCCAGCCTCCCTTGAGCCCTCCTAGACCCCAGACAAGACCCAGGCAGGTCTACGTATGGCATCAGCCCCATCTCAGTCCCTGACACTTAGCATACCAGAAAGAGACCCGGGAACCAGAAAAGTATGGTGCTTCATGATCAGGTTCTTTTTCTGGCTGTCTGCGGGTCACAAAAACATACCCTGAGCATTAGGTTGCGGCCCTAACGTCCTGTCTAGATCCAGACGGTCCCAGATCCCCCTGCATTGACTCTGACCCGGGCATGTTGCTGTCACCGGGCTCTGCCCCCATGCCAGACCCCATCATAGCTGTTATTAAGCCTTGCCTGAGCGTCACACGCCCATTGGACTTCACACACTTCCATTATCCCGCTTCTCCGGTGCTTTATCTTGATTGTCAATTTTCTGGTGTTTAGAATCTATTTAAGAGACACGTCTCTGGGCATGTCTGTAGAAGAATTGCCCAAGAGATGTAGCTGAGGTAGAAGGACCCACCCTGAACGTGGGTACACCATTCCTGGTAGAGTCTGACTCAGGAAAATAAAGGTAATGCCTTCCCTCAAACTAGGAGACAAAGTAAACCTCCTTCATTAAGTGGTGTTCATCGGTGTTTAGTCACAGCTACAAGGAAACTAATACATCCTCGCTACCCTAATCTCAGAAAAAACTCTTCCACTCTCTTTCCCTACACAAGAATCTGCCCCCATCTTACACAGAAGAGGGGCTAGGCACGGAACAGCCTGGACGCACCAGTGAGCTTTCCCATCATCCCTTGCCCTCCCCTTGAATAATACTTGCCACCAAGATGTTAGTTTGGCTCAACTCCTAACCCGCTGAACTACCACGGTACCTGGGGTTCTATGGCTGGCCTCCAAGCCCTGAGCCCAGGCTCCCTGCCCCATCCACTTCTACATCCACACATGTGGGTGGATCCAGTTCCTCTGCTGTCTCTCTGCCCCTCCTAAACCAGGAAACGATTATATTCAAATAGCTTTGAGCGTGTGAGGCCTTCTGTTCTCCAGAACCAGTTTGGCAAGAGTCTATGGTCACTTTTAATCCCGTCCGTGAATGCAAAACTGAGTTACTCGCACTGGTTTCTAATTCTCCAAGACAAAGTGAAAATTTACGCAGAATAGATGAGGAAATTGTAAAGTACAGTTCGCGTTATCCCTCCAGCAATTCCCTTTTAAAAAAGGAATTCTCAGAGGCTCGGGGACCAGGCACGCTTCTCCGTCTAATCTGTCATCGCGATGGGAAGTCAGATGGGTGACTTTCAGGCATGAAAAACCACCCAACACAGGGGATAGACAGCCTTGACAGTGTGTTTACCCAAAGCAAAGCGAGCCCAAGCATTTCCAGCCACAGCTGTCAAAGAAGAATGTGTTTGCAAACCAGTTGAAATTTAAAGTAAACCTCCTCAGGCCAATGAGAGGCCTTCCCTAAAATGGTAATCAGACTCCAGGACGACCACGCTTTGGAAGCTCCATTAGCAATCTAGGCTGTCCAAAATGCTTTCACATTTTTAACTCCCAATGGGCGGATGCACATGGAGGGAGTCAGAAACGTGGAAAGTTGGGATGATTCGACCCTACACTGAATGCCAGAAAATATGGGAAAGCTTGAAGAAATGTTGGCAACTCAGAAAAACCAGTCCTTGCCGTGGTCGTGCACAGTACAAAAGAGGCCTAGAGTGGACACACTGTGGTCCCGGCAGGTCTGCACACCAGTTGCTGGTGCCCGGTAGAGGGAGAGGGTGTTCAGGTCTCTTCTCCTGCTGGGCTACACACACACACCATTCAAGATTTAGGAAGGCACCGTGTTTGCCAAAGTCGAAGTCTCCAGGCACCACACTAGACTCTCCCTTCTGTTGGAGTCTCAGTAAGCACTAGCTTTCGCTGAGATTATTTTTAACACTTTTCAATGTGAAAGAAATCATACGAAGGACTGTAACACGGCATAGATGCACATGTTAAAGAAAAATCAAAACTGAGCCTGCAAAGCCCAGCATGGAGGCGCACGCCTGTAACGCTTGCATTTGAGAGGCAGAGGCAAGGCAGATCTCTGTGAGTTTGAGGCCAGCCTGGTCCGCATAGTGAGTTTCGGGACAGCCAGGGCTGTTACTCAGAGAGAACCTTTTTCAAAAATTCCAAAAAGGAAAAGAAGAGAGAGAGAGAGAGAGACAGACAGACAGACAGACAGAGACAGAGAGACAGAGAAGAAAAACTGAACATAGACCACCTAGCTTAGCTGAGACTGGACACGGCCTCTGCATTGCGACCTCAATTGTCCCATCTCTCTTCCCAAGAGGACAAGCCACTGACCTGACCCTGGGGTCACTCACACCTTGGCCTTCCTTTACAGTTTTAATCCATTTGTTAGGGACCCCTGTCTGGTGGTACCTGCTTTTGAACATCGTGTAATGAGCCCATAAGCACTGTGGTCTCTTCAATTTACTCTCTTCACTCAATGGTTTGTTTATGTTACGCCTTCTCAAGACTCTCGTTGTGTAGCCCAGGCTGCCCTCAAACTTAGGACCCTCTTGCCTCAACTCGGTGCTACTCAATGGCATTTTGAAATGTGTTCGTGTGGATGGGTGTAGCTATGATTTACGTACTTTCTCCACTTCGTAGGGTCCCACCCTGTGAGTACACCACCATCGGTTACATGCTGTCATTTATGGACTTTTTCAGTTATTATAAACAAACTAAAAATAACACTTTTACACTTGTCTCTTGCACAGAGCAGGGCGAAATTTCTCCAAGTATGCTCTATGTACCCAAGCCATGACCACTTTAGGACAAGATAAGGGAGTTGAGCCAGACTAGGAAGCAATCGCGTCTTTAGCTAGCTGCTAGTTCAGCTGGTATCTTCCCCAGCAGGCTTCCTTCCCTTTGGAGGGAGCAGTCGGTTTCACTTTCTGGCACTGGCTCCTCAACCCTTCACACCCAGATGCTTTGCTGAGCACTTCTCCCTCAGCCTTTCACTTTGACCCAGCAACCCCTGGGTCATCTCTCTCCGGTCAGTAAAGGCTTTGGCTCTTTTGTCTAGTTGGTTTGGGTTGATAGAGGGGACTCCCCTATTTTCCTCCAAGATAGGATCTCGTATGTGTCTCAAACTGGCTTCAAACTCACAATCCTCCTGCCTCCACCTCTTCTCTAGGATTTCAGTCATGCCCTATTACGCCTGGTGCAAAACTAGTTCCTAATGGCTGTTGGAAGAATGAGTGTCCATTCTTCACATTTGCCTTGGGCAATTCCACTTTCCCCCAGAACAAGAGTTGCTGGAAGTAACGAGCAATTTCAGCCCTGTGTCTCAGGTCCCCTGGCAAGAAATTGAGAATGGGAAGTAACCAGCTCTGGTCCCTTGGCTCTTGCCCGTTGAATTTTGACTCAGTACTGAGGACTCTCAAAATTAAATGGCATCGTGGAACTGAGGAAAAACCGGAATGCAGCAAGGCACCAATCGAGGTAAGTTTGACATCATTGTTCTTTCCAAAGTCTCTCTACATGAACTCTGTACCCGGAAGTGGAGCCTGGGCGCGGATTGTGAGGGCTCTCGGGAAGCATCCAGTTCTGACCCCAAGAGCAGGCAAAAACAAGTCCTAATGCTCACAGAGAGTAAGACACGCCTTCCATTTTTTTCTTTGCTCCTTTTCCTTTCCTGCATTTCCTCATATCCTAATCTCTAACCAATCCCGTGGCTATCCTGGTGTGTGTGTGATGGGTGCCAGTCATTCATTTGATCAATGACTATTTCCTGAGGACCCGGCTCAGCACCTCATCTTAGATGGCTGACCTGAAAACCGGAGGAAGGCGTTTGGAAGAGAAAGTTGGATTTTTGTTTTGTTTTGTTTTGTTTTTTGGAGAGTTTTAATTCCCAACTCCCACTTGACCATATTATATTCCTACCGTCTCCTCCCTCCCCCTCCCCCTTCTTTCACCACGTGAGTTCTGGGGAATCAAACTCAGGTCATCAGGCTTGGCGGCAAGCCCCTTTCTCCTCTGAGCCATACCACTGGCCCTGGGCTTCCATTTTCCTCCTTTCTTTCTATTTTTTGTTTGTTTGTTTGTTTGTTTTTTGTTTTTTCGAGACAGGATTTCTTTGTGTAGTTTTTGGAGCCTGTCCTGGAACTCACTCTCTAGACCAGGCTGGCCTCCAACTCACAGAGATCCACCTGCCTCTGCCTCCCGAGTGCTGGGACTAAGTGCACCACACCACCGCCCGGCTTGGGCTTCCATTTCCTACTCTCAAAAATGGAAGGTCAGAGAAACTCAAGCTCAGCGTCTATTTCTGGTATTTTTTAGCTCCTATCAGTTATTACTGTATCAAGACCTAAAGGATGAAAAACAATGCCCCGTCCCATAATATCTACCCCTGTCACATACCAGGTATCTTCACAGAGGTCAATGTATGAACCTACAAGAAGGTATCGCTACCCCTTATTTAACAAAAAACTGGAGTGTTAACCTTCCAAACTTCGTGGAGTATAAAATACCTGTTCACAGTTATTCAGTTGAGAGACATAACTGTATTTCTTACTAATTTATATATTTATTTTGGTTTTGTATTTCTTTGTTAATTAAGTCATTTGACATTGACAATAACTTTAAAATTTATCAGGTACAATTTTTTTAATTTTAATAGGTATGTTCTGTGGACTGGGTTTTGTTTTTTTTTTTTTCTGGATTTTTGAGACAAGGTTTCTCTGTGTAGCTCTGTCTGTCCTGGATCTCCCACCATAGACCAGGCTGGCCTCAAACTCAGAGATCCACCTGCCTCTGCCTCCAAAGAGCTAGGATTAAAGGCACACACCTCTATGCCCCACTGGTTCGATTTAATTTAATTAGCATACGAATTGATTTCACATACTTTTGTGTGAATGGCATGCTTAAAATCTACTAGCAGTTTCAACAGTATAATACAAAGCCAGACCTGGTGGCTTGTCTCTGAAATCCTAGCTCAGATATGGAACCAACAGAAGCGTTGTTCTAAAGCAGTGCTCATGGAGAGCTGTCAATCAAAACCCATAGCTGAGTTCAAGTAAAACACACGAACAGATAGGCAAGTTCAAAGTCCAGATTTCTGGGAGTCCGAAGTGGGAGGGTCCCAAGTCAGAAGCAAATTTTGACCATTTGTCAAGACTAAGTCTGAAGATAAATCAATAACAATTGATTTTGTTTTTATCAAACTCACAATTTAACGATTGCTATTGATTTATCTTCAGAGCAACTGCTGTTACCGTCAGGATATTATCTGCAGAACTTAGTCTGAAGATAAATCAATCGTTATTAACTACAGTCATCAGGTTGTACAATCCAACCTTGAACTTCTTCCTCCCATCTAGTGGAAACTTTGATCAATGTCTCCCTAACAACCCCCCACCCCAGCCCCTGGTCACCCCTCTGTTCTCTATGAGATCAGCTTCTTTAGATTCCATTATGAGAGTAATTGAGGTATTTGTCATTGTGTGTCTGATTTACTTAATGCAATAGCTTTCCAATTCACCCCTGCTGCTACAAATGACAAGATTTCCTTTTTACATTTATTTAGTGTGTGTGTGTGTGTGTGTGTGTGTGTGTGTGTGTAAGTGTGTGTAAGACAAGCTTGGGTGTCATCCTCAGAAATACCATCTACCTTATTTTTGAGACAGGGTCTCTCCTTGACCTGGAGGTTGTGCACTGGGCCAGGCTGGATGGCCAGCGAATCCTAGGGATCTTCAGGTCTTTATCTCTCTAGCACTGTGATTACAGACGTGTGGTACCATGCCCATACCATAATTTTGACCATAGTTTTTTGTTTGTTTGTTTTTGGTTTTGTTGTTGTTGTTATTGTTTGAGACAGGGTTTCTCTGTGTAGTTTTGGTGCCTGTCCTGGATCTCACTCTGTAGACCAGGCTGGCCTCGAACTCACAGAGATCCGCCTGGCTTTGCCTCCCGAGTGCTGGGATTAAAGGCGTGTGCCACCACCGCCCGACTTACCATAGTTTTTTACCATAATTCTCCATATCAATCCCAGGCTCTCGCTCTTGCAAAGCAAGCACTTCCTCACTGAGCCCTCTCTCCAGCCCACAAAAGTTTACTTTTGAAAACTCTGAGTCACTGTTTAAAATATTTTGGAAACTCTGCTTAAGCAAGTCCTTCTAGCTAAACAAAGCTGTTACCGTGACATGCTTTTACTTTCTTTTGCGTTATAAATAAATAAACACACACATAAACACCAAAAAAAGAAAGAAAAAAGTTTTATTTTTTAATGTAGTTTAAAAAAAAACAAAACCTGGAAGCCATTTGAGCAAAGATCTAATTATCCAGGACACTCAAGGCATCTAATGTCCTGTTTAATTGAATCTGATTGTTAATCAGGACAAATTGAAAATCTCTGTCAAAATACATAGTCACTGAACATTGTGAGCGGAAAGACTTAGGAAATCAGCCTCAACGGCTCCCTCCCTGCCCTGCCAGTCTAGGCCAGGCCCAGAGGGAAGAAGTGCCTTGCTCCCACCCTGGGTCTAGCTGAGAGTCCCACTGGAGACCCAGGGCCACTGGCGCACGCGGGACTCTCTTGGGAGTCTGGGCTGACGCTCTGTGAACTGGTGAGGAACCCTTAGTGTTGTTCCTTAAAATGCAAATCTAGCTTGCAGCTTGCCTGCTCCCACTTCCCTTTCTGTGAAGCTCCATGCAGTTGGTTTGAAAGAATTCAGCGCATTGAAGATCTGTTGGTAGCATCAAAAGACTATAGTGGGGTGGGGGAGAGAGAAAGATGATTTATTAGATTTCATTTTTCTTTGTTATCTGCTTTCGTATTGCAGGCGCAGAGTGGAAATCTTTATGAAAATACATTTTTTTTCCCCACACTGCTGGAGGCTGAGAAGGGCTGTGTTCATGCTAGGGAACTCTCTAAATGACCCTTGCTTTTGATATTTTCATTCAATTTCTCTCTCTCTCTCTCTCTCTCTCTCTCTCTCTCTTTCTCTCTCTCTGTGTGTGTGTGTGTGTGTGTGTGTGTGTGTGTGTGTGTGTGTGTAAAGAATACTGTAAAGGAGGGAGTGATGGCCCCACAGTAAGAGGAAGAGATTCAAGGAGAGGAAAGAGCAGTTTTACAGATAATGGCGGGGAGGAAGGTGTGTTCACGATCCTCAGGCTCTTGGTCAGACTTGCAGATGAGTTTTGAAAAACAGAGTCAGAATTAGGTGAAAGTGCAGGGGTTACCACTAAAATTTTTCCTTTGGATGCAGCGCCCCCACGCCCAACCAAAAAAACGAGTGAGGTGAGGTGCAATGTTGGGAGAAGGTCTGCAGAGGCAGAGAGGAGCACAGCATGAAGTCACAGATGTTTACTACCTATGGTGGAGGAACGCTATGATTGGACTCGCCTTCCGTAAGCCAGTGGGCTCTGGTTTCCCCAGCTACAATGCGTGTCTGCCTTACTTGGCTCATCCAGGTGAATCATTGAGGAAGCATGAGTGGCATTGCTTACTCTGGCTGAGGTTTGGGTTTCGGAGCTCCGGGACCAACCTCATACCGCTGGAATCCCACAAAAGCCTCTTGGCCACCTTCCCCTCCCCCCCATTATTTTCTCTGGCCGGTCTGCCAACGTCTCTAAATGGTCATCGAATCCCTTCTCCCTTCCTTGTGAGTCAAACCTGCTGCTTTCCCAGAATCCCATTTGAAAACAGCACCTTCTTTTTGTAGGGCAATGTGGGTAGTATGCCAGAAAGGAGAGCCTGGGGCTGTTCAGGAGACAGTATGATGACCTTGGTGCCCAAGGGCCAAGGCTACAATGGAGTAAAGAAACTACTGGAAAGGGAGACAGTGTGCCACCAAAGGCCTAAGTTACAGCTTCTTCTCCATTTTCTCATTCATTTATTCACTCAAAAAAAAAAAAAAAGCATTTACAGGAACTGGTAGGATGGCTCAGTGGTTAAGAGCGCATGCTGCTCTTGCAGAGGACCTTAGCTCAGTTCCCAGCACCCATATCAGCAACCAGCTCGCAACCAGCTCTAACTCCGGCTCCATAATTTTATTTTATTTTTTTAACTTTTAAAGCATTTGTGGAACACCAGCATACCCATCTTGATCTTACTTTGGGAGTAGCATACAGCATAGATAGATGTAGGTATGTTGTCCAGAAAGACGGGCAGAGCTGAACAGCAAGCTAAAATCCTAACAAATTCACCTGCAAGGCAGTTGGCCTGTGGCCAGAAACTGGTCACACAAAAACCCCCAAGGCACTGCGTCACACACATCTACCTGAAGGTGTGTCCACATCACACCTTCAGCAGAAGCTTGGAAGGAAATGAAACAGAATATTGACAAATGGGACCTCCGGGGAAGCATAAAAAAAAAAAAAATGAACACAAAGCAGGTGGGGACAATATTAAAAATAGTCATCTAAATAGTTCATCTAAAAATAGTCTAATTCCACCCAGGGGCCAAACCCTATTAGATTTCACGGTCATTTGGGTTCACGGTGTGTTTGTGTCGGACTCCTTTGACTCAGTGGGGGGAAAGGTGGAAAAGGAGGGCTCCCTCAGCACGCACGCACGACGCACGCACGCACGCACGCACGCACGCACGCACGCATCCTACCATGCCCTGGCCCTTTATCTGAGGTTTTCCAGAATCAGGAAGAAAATGCAGCCCTGGGGAGCTGAAAATGGTCTGGGCATGATTTAGCAGCTTCCGGTTATGGTTTGAATCAGAAATGTCCCCACCGGCTCCTGTTTGGAACGCTTGTTCCCTAGACGGTGGTATTATTGGGGGAGGCTTTGTTGGGGGGGGGGGGGAAGCTGGCTGGGGGAAATAGTTCCCTGGGGGATGGGCTCCAGAAAGTTCTTCTTCCGGGCCCCTAATCCCTGTCACTCTCTCTGCTTCCTAGTCAGCTATGATGTGAACAGCCCCCAGCACACGATTCCACTGCCGGGAACCCGGCTGCTCCACCATGCATTCTCTACCTTGGTCGACTGAAATCACAAGCCGGAACATCTTTTCTCACTCACTTTGTTTCTGTCAGGTATGGTGATCACAGTGACGCCGAAGTCACTAACACGGACTGGACATTGTTAAGTCTTTTAAATCCCACTTTGGATGTCTCTTTCTTTAAAATAATAATAATAATAATGTGTTAGATTCATAGTGGGTCATGCATAAAACTCCCTACATTTCCGTAGCCTCTCTGGTTTGCCAGGTTCTCATATAGCCCAGCCTCTAATTTGTTTTCTGTTGCTATGATAAACACCATGGCCAAAAGCAACGTGAGTTTATCTGGCTTACACTTTCTGGATAAGGGCAGGAACTCAAGCAGAGAAGGAACTTGAAGCAGAAACCATGGAGAAAGATTGCTGGTTTGCTCTCCAATTTGCGCTCAGCCTGCCTCTCTTGTGCAGCCTACCTGCCTAGGCACGGTTCTGCCCAAAGTAGGCTGGGCCCTTCCACATCAATCATCAGTCAGGGCCACCTGATCTGAACAACTCTTCAGTCACGATCTCTCGTGGGGTGACTCTTGATTGTGTCAAGCTGACAATAAAAATGAACCGTGAGACTGGAGAGATGATTCGGAGGTTAAGAGCACTGGCTGTTCCTTCCAGGGGACGGGGGTTCAATTCCCAGCAACCACACGGCAGCTCACAACTGTCTGTAACTCCAATTCCAGGGGATACAACATCTTCACACAGACATACATACAGGAAAAATACAATGCACATAAAATAAAAATAAATAAATTATTAAAAACTAACCGGGACAACTGATGTTAAGGAGAAGAAACTAGGATGTGGCAAAGCTCCCATCACACTCAGCTATAACCCAGGGCACCGGTCATAAGGAGTGAATCCACCCTTAAAGCTCATCCCCGTTGGTGATAGATGGAGAACCTCTGGGCAGAGGGAGTTGGAATTAGATCGCAGGCAGGGGGCTGCCTCTTCCCTTTCCACAAGAACTGGCCCCAGTAGATGGAGGACGGAGCCAAACATCCTGGGTTTTAGTCTATCTGACCCTACTATCTCGTTCTCATGCTGTTCCCACCATGGAGGAGCGGGGTATAGCCCCACCTAAGCCAGTGGCCCAGGCCCTAAGGCCCTATGTATGAAGGGACTGGGTCACACAACCGCTCTTACACAGCAAGGGAACCGTTGGTAAAACCACGCATTCAGCTGGATGTTACAGCCACATGGTATCTCCTGCCGCCCATAGCTTCTCTGCTCCCTCTGTTGACTGACTGCCCTTTCCTGGTGATTTGGTAGAAGCTAACCAAAGGCCAAAGGAAGCATGTGCCGGGCGGTGGTGGCACACGCCTTTAATCCCAGCACTGGGGAGGCAGAGGCAGGGAATGTCTGTGAGTTCAAGGTCAGCCTGGTCTACAGAGCAAGATCCAGGACAGGCTCCAAAGCTACAGAGAGAAACCTTGTCTTGGGAAAAAAAACAAAAAAAAACAAAAAAAGGAAGCATGTAGAGGAAGTATTGCCTGCAGGATAGGAAGAATGGACTGTAAGTACAGCCAGGACCGAGGGAGGGTCCTGGAAGGTCTCAGGGACTCCAGAACCAGCAGGCCCCTTCCTTTGTGAGGCTAGGTCCCACTCGAGCTCCTGTCTTCCGTGTGAGACGTCCCAAATGGCTGCACAGGGGGCATTTCCAGACTTTACCAAAAGCCTCCTCACTTGATTTACTTCAGGGGTTTCTCTTCTACCAACCAGTGAGCCCAAGGGCGGCTTCCTCCACAGGCCCCTTCATCTACTGAACACCGAAGGTGACAGACATCCCTGGGAAGGACTCAAGGGCAGGTATTTTTGCACCCTTTGATCCTCTCAGCGTGAGCAGAGTGAACCCCTAACTCTGGGTTTTGTTTTGTTTTGTTTTGTTTTTAACAGATCAGTTGGCCGGCATTTCTAGTCAGCAATGTAGCACGGAAGAAATTAAACTGGAGCAGGGTCACACAACCCGAACCTCGTTAATTAGCTGTGAGATTTGCCAAGTAATTTAAGCCTACGCCCTAGTTTTCCTCATCAGAAATACAGAGTGAACGGTCTTCGCTCCGCTGGCCTTAAAGATGGCAGGCGAAGATTATGTGGGAAAACTGACAGGAGGAATCTTGAAGCTTTCATGTGTAAAAGCCACAGAGTTCCGTCAAGTGGGAAATGTGAAGGTTTCAGCAGCCAAACTCAATGCCTTCACCATGACAGGACACACGTCTGAATCTCCCCCAAACACCGGCGGATGCCTGACTACGGTAAAGTTGCTGAATTCTGCAATCTGTGTTCCACCTTTATCTCCTCCAGCCCCACCCTCTGTAGCTGACAGAGACAACAGGACACAAGCAGAGAGCCACGCAACCCACCAGAAGTACCTGCGACAAAGAGATTTCAAGGGCAAGCTCCAGATGCAAAACTTGCTAAGTCAGTGTGCCGAGAGCCTCAGAGCTTCCCACGCCCTTAAGCCTTGGTTCTTGGGGGCCCCCCACAACAATCAACATACCTCACTCTACTGGCCACAGCCACCAACTCAGGCACGTGACTGAGGACCGTTCAAGCTGATCAGACCCCCCCCCCCCAACCCCGAGGGATCTATGCTTAAGCTTCTAGAAAAGAGCTTTGCTCTCTCCATCTGATCATGAACCTGAAAAATCTGGAGCTGCCGCATCTACTGACAGAGGAGAGCAAGTCTGAGAATGGATAGAGCTGAGATGAGCCAGGCCAAGAGACAGATATGGGATCTGGTGACGTTCCGAAGTCCCTGCGTTCAGCCATTCCCAACACCTGCCCTGGATTCTTGGGTTCACAGACTAACATCTTTGCTTTCTGGATAAGCCCATTGGAATCGGCACCTGTAAGAAAAACAGACATGGGAATATAATCAAAGGCTCGCTTTGATCATTTCTCTGGACATACAGGAGGCTGGTCCTGGACCATTGATCAGCACCTCCAGTGCCTTAAGTGTCCATTAGTCATGATTCTGTGACGAAATCCCGAGACTGTGGAAAGACTTGAACAGCTGGAGTGAAGACTATGGTTCTGACGTCTTCGTTGGTGGAAAGCTCATCCCTGTCTCTGGATTGCTGTGGATGTGTTCAGCCTGCGCTAGAGTGTCTTTCCTTTGTGATCCCTTTGAAAAGGAACATCCCAGTGAATTATTTCTCAGATGTACTTTTCTATGTATATTTACACTTTCATCTGGGGGATAAATAAACATATTCTTCTGGTGTTCTCTAGAGTGAACCTAGGGTCTTATATGTGCTAGATGATGCTCAACCATCCAGCTGTATGATCGCAATCCAAATGTATTGTTCTATTTTATTTTATATATGTGGGTGTATTGCCTGCATGTATGTTCAGTATACTGCATATGTGCCTGGTGCCCACAGAAACCAGAAAAGGGTGTCAGATCCCCTGAAACTGGAGTTACAGACAATTGTGAGCTATCTGTGGATACTGGAGATTGAACGTGAGTCCTCTGGAAGAGCAGCCAGTGCTCTTAATGGCTGAGCCATCTTTGCGGGCCTAAATCTACCGTTTTGAATCAATGAAATAAAGTAACTCATGAGAACAGATATATTTGTTTTGTCTAGTGGAAGATGTTACGCATACTAACTCGTCAACAGGTCGAGCTGGTTTTTCTTAAGCCACCCCTGGGTGAAGGGGACAAGGGGCTGTAGATGTCTGACCACTGTCCGCCTTGAAGGGGTCCCTGCCTAGCCTGTGCTCAGAGGGCCCTAGGATGTGTTGCCGTTGAGAACTCGGAAGCTGACTGCCCCAGGTGCTTGTGGGAGGTGGGAGTGTCAGGCTGCTACAGCTGAGAGGATTATTGTGATGGCAGAAGAACCCGTCTCGCTCCTCCTAGGTCAGCCTGTAGCCAAGGACTGAGCAAGGCACGGAGAAAGGTCAGGGATGCTCACAGGGATGAGGGGAAGTACCCACACATTCCAAAATCGCCACCGGATGGCCATGGCCTTTGTGGGTCATAAAGAACAGGAATCACCAGACTTAAGACTTACACAGGTTTAACAGAAAAGGATTCCAAACCAGCTCACAAGGGCTGACAGTGCCTGCCCACCATCCCTCGCCTTCCCGAACCGTCTTGTAGAAATAAAATTAGCCTTCGTGGCCTAGTCCCATAGCCCTTTGATCACAAAAGCTCTCCTCAACCCCCAAAGGTGTAGCCTATCTCCCTACCCTGAATGCCCACAGCACCTCGTGTGCCCCTTTTCAGGGTGTAGCATCTGCCGGTATTTGCTAATATTTGCATGCTCAACTCCAGCTGCAGAGTCCCGGAGTCAGTGAGGTACCCATTCAGGGCCAGCTCCCCAACACCACAGAGAATGATGATATTCCTGACCACCAAAGAAACAGGTGCAGCACCTGGCCCCCAAGCAAAGCTCAAACACTGTTTCCTCTCTCCTGGCTCCCCAAGAACCCCTCCCCCCAGGAGCAAGGGTGTTTGTCTTTTTCTGCCCTTCCCAGGAGGAGTCCCTGAAGACATCCCATCTTCCTACACTGCCCTCTGGGGCTATGTGCAAGCTAAGAGACAGCCGTATCTAGAGCTTTGAAAAAGTGAAGGACTCATTGCTGTGGGATGGTCTGTATGTCAAATGTGTTGCTGATTGGTCAATAAATAAATCACTGATTGGCCAGTGGCCAGGCAGGAAGTATAGGCAGGACTAACAGAGAGGAGAATTGAGAGAACAGGAAGGTGGAAGGAAGGCACTGCCAGCCATCACCATGACAAGCCGCATGTGAAGATCCCGGTAAGCCACGAGCCATGTGGCAGGGTATAGATTTATAGAAATGGATTAATTTAAGCTGTAAGAACAGTTAGCAAGAAGCCTGCCATGGCCATACAGTTTGTAAGCAATATAAGTCTCTGTGTTTACTTGGTTGGGTCTGAGTGGCTGTGGGACTGGCAGGTGACAGAGATTTGCCCTGACTGTGGGCCAGGCAAAAAAACTCTAGCTACAACTCATGGGTACTCTAAGAGGGCCTGCTGCGGTGACCTTTGCCTAGAATATCCACACCTCTGCCTATGTTCAGAACCGGAGTTCATTTTCTGACTCAGTATGAGCAGCCAGGGTGGGGGAGATAGATAAAAACAGATAGCATTTCACTCTGACTGTAAACCCAAGAGACCTGAGAACAGGACCGACAGAGATGTTTTCATACCCCTGTCCATGGCACACCACTCACCCACAGTCAAAAGGCAAAGGCCACTCAGATGCCACCAGCAGGTGAATGGGTAACCAGGAGTTAGCGTGTATGTGCCACAGATGCAGCCTTGAAAGGAAACAAAGTAGGGAATTTTTTTTTTTGGCTTGTTTGGTTGGTTTCATGAGGGGTGTGTGTGTGTGTGTGTGTGTGTGTGTGTGTGTGTGTGTGTATGATGTTGTGTGTTTGGGTATGTGGTCCATGCACTACAGTTTAGGTGTAGGTATATGATGTATGCCATATGTGTGCCTGTGTTTCTGAGTAGGGACCAAAGGAAGACCTGAGGCCTTTTGCTCTGTCACTCTCTGCTTTATGCCTTTGAGACAGGACCCCTCACTGGACCTGGAGCAAGGATAGTGCCCAGCATCACTCCTGTCTCTGCCTCCCACAGTGCAGGGGTTGGGGGCGTGCACAGCCATATCCTACTTTTCACATGGGTGCAAGGGGTCCGAATCCGGTCCTTCTGCTTCTGTAGCAAGTGCCCGATCAACTGAGCCATCTTCCCAGCCTGAGAAATGGACTTTCGATACTCGAGACACTGTGGACAAACCTTGTGTGATTCTAGGTTGTCAACTGGACTGCATCTAATCCAGATCTTTGAGGTAGGTAGACACACCTTTAATCCAGATCTAATCTGGGCCATGCCTTCTGCTGGAAGCCTATATAAAATTGGAAGAAGGGAGCTTTTGTTCTTAGCCTGCTTGCTCTCACCTCGCTAATGAGTCCATTCCTTCACTGCCATTAGAGACTACGACTTTGGGATTCCAGTGTATACTGAAGACCAGGTGAGACATCCAACCTTGTGAACTGAATGACTAATGGATTCTTGAACTTTCTGTTCCCAGCCAGCCATCGCTGGATTGATTAGCTGTAAGTCATTCTAATATATCCCCTTTCTACATAGAGAGTGATACTTTTTTTCTCCAGTTTTTCTAGACAGAGATTCTCTGTGTAACCACCTTGGCTTCTCTGGAACTCACTTTGTAGACCAGGCTGGCCTCAAACTCACAGAGATCCACCTACCTTTGGCTACAGCTAATACTCTGTAAATTCTATTACTCTAGAGTAGTGGTTCCCAACCTGCAGGTCACGACCCCTTTAGGGGTTGAACGACCCTTTCACGGGGGTCACCTAAGACTATTGGAAATATCAAATATTTACATTATGATTCATAAGAGTAGCAAAACTACAGTTATGAAGTAGCAATGAAAATAGTGTTATGGTTGGGAGTCACCACAACATGAGGAACTGTATTAAAGGGTCACAGTATCACTGCTTTAGAGAACCCTGACTAAAACATAGTTTGTTACCAGGAGTGGGGTGTGGACTCCTGGCCTGCACCATGTTGTTTTGGGGAGGATTATGGAAGGACTTTGGAACTTTCTGCAAGAAAACCCATTGAGAGCTCACTGCTTGGTGGGCCTTTCTAGAGGATAAGAATGGAGGATAGGAATGTTAAGGATGAGGCAGATGATGGAAGCCAGGCTTATGACGTTTCAGAGAGAAGTTTAAAAACTCTATCAGGGACATTTATTATTTTGAATTAAGAGTCTGTGATTCGCTGGGTGGTGGTGGTGCCTGCCTTTAATCCCAGCACTCCGGAGGCAGAGGCAGGTGGATTTCTGTGAGTTTGAGGCCAGCCTGGTCTACAAAGTGAGTTCCAGAACAGGCTCAAAAAAAAATTCTGTGGTTCTGGTTAGCTGGGACTGAAGAATCAGCTGTGGTTAACAAGATACCAGAACCACTAAAGTGAAACCTTTGCTTTGAAGGGATACTCGATTGCAATTGTCTGGAGCTGAGAAATTAGCACCGATTAAGAAAAGACCAGCACCACTGAGGTGAAATCTTCTAGGAAGTGTTTCCTGAGAGTCAGCACACAGAAGCTGTGTGCCAGAGGTGGCCAAGGTTGTACCTCATGCTGGCATCCCAGCTTGGTAGTGTACAAAGTCACCCAAGTACCAGGTTTTGAAGGTCTAAATGGGCCATGGAAAGCAGCTGAGGAGCCAGAGCCAGCTGACCCATGACCCATGAAGCTGTCACTCCGACAACATCTCAGATCCATCAAAACAAGTCTAACCAACAACAGGACCCAAGGAGTGTCTCCTGCATGGCACCAGCCAGGGGGACACACACATTCTCAAAAGCCAGGCTCAAAGGTTTCTGGAGAGGGGAAAGGTCAGGTCTGTGGCCAAATGGGATAAAAAGAGACTGTCTAGGACTGGGCAGAAGGAAAGGTGTGAGATAAAAATACATCTCTGGGGCTGGGGAGGTGACCTGAGTTCGATTCTCCAGAACCCATGTAAAAAAGCCGGGTGTAGCACACACCTGTGCACATGCCTGTGTAGCACATGCCTATAAAGCCAGCACTGGGGCGGTTGAGACAGGAGGATTTCCAGGGCTTGCTGGCCAGCCAGATTAGCTGAATTGGCAAGCTCAGGTTCAGCGAGAGACTGTCTCCAACAAAGGTGGGGAATGATTGAGGAGGACACTTGATGTCAATCATTGGTCCCCCACATTTATGTGCATGCCCCACCCCACAGGCAGGCAGGCAGGCACATCTTGAAATGTCCTGAACAACACCACCACAAAAGACAGATTTAACTCCATCTCATGATGTGTATGTATTTTTGAGATTCCCCTATATTAAATCCAAGTCTTTCGAAATGCACTAATTACGGGACACACAAGTTACAGTCACTGGAGGGTGTACACTGCTCTGCGGTCTGTCTGCCTTGTACTTAAGGTCTACAGGGATGAACTTCTTTGACTTTAATGTGTTGGTTATAACCAAATTGCAAAGAATCCTGGGAAAGGTTAGGACAGACACCATTTATCTTCCTCACCAGGCTCTCCATCCTGAACGGCACACAGTGATCCTCTCTCCACCCTCATCCAGATGTTCTGTTATCCACAGAGCCGGTGTTTCCGCTTGAAGGAGGGTACTGGTCACAGGCCCAACTCTATCTTGTTTTCCTCGTGAACTGTTCTCTCTTGAAGTTACCTTGGATTCCAGGAATAGCAGGGCTGGCCAATAAATACCTTTGTGACAGGGACTTAAACGACCTCCCTTGGCAAGGTGATCCCCACAAAGGAGGGTAATCATCTACGATGTAGAGGCTGAACCCTGGGGCAGAAGCAATCCTCTCATGGGAACTAGAACATTCCTTTGAAGTGATGACAGGGCCAGACAACTTCTTGGGACCATCTTGCAGAACCAGAACTAAGATAGTGATCAACCAGCTACCCCTGATAAGGAGAGCTTAACTAAGCCTGTTTCTCACACTCCTTTGCTCCATTCTTTTCTCTTTCAACCTCCAGATGAGCCTGGGGGTCACTGCATTCTTTTGTTTTTCTTTTCACCACCGTGCATTAATCAAATCTCCCTTTTATGCGGTCCACCACCACTCGTCACTGTATCTCGCTGGCCGAGCTTACCCACTCCTGGAGCCTGAGCTTTTGACCGAAAACTCTAGAAAAAGCAGATAAAATGGTCATCTACCTGGACCTACTTTAATGGCACAGACTTGCTTCTAGGGTTTGCCGCCAGTGTTAGAGACGAGCCGTCTAGAATTCGTCGGTGACAAGACAGCCCAGGGAGGACCTGCCGGGTCTCGAGGTTTCTCAGGATGGCAGCCATCCTCCAGCTCACCCTGGCCCCCTGAAAACCGTTCCTGGTGTGCAGTGTGAAGGTGGGCTGGGGTGTGGGCAGGAGTGAAGGAGAGGCAGGCCCGGCTGGGGACATGAAAGTAAAAAATGGAAGAAGCCTCGACCGAAAGGACCCTGTGACCGCTGCGTGCCGGGAGAGCGGCGTCGGAGCGAGCAGGGGGGGAAGGAAAATCTAAAGCCGATGATGCTCGACAGACCTTATTTCTTCCCTCCTCTTCCCTCTAGGGCACGGGGCTCCTGTGGCCCAGAGAGGTCTCCGTGGGAAATGACTGACCAGCCACTTTAAAGAAGACAGGCTGGGGGGCTTGCTTTCTGGATAATAGCTTTCCTTGAGCCCCTCTCTAGCTTGGGTACCCATCCCCACACATCTGCCCACATCTGCCCCTCGAGTGTCCCACCTGGATTTCGCTCACCTTGTTGAGACACAAAGAATGCCAATATCCTTTATTATTTTGTAATCCTAACATTTACTTAAAAGGACATGTTCTCAAGAAGATAGGCGCGTACTGTTGAATAGGGAGCCAAGATTTGGCTCGTGCTTCGAGTATAGCTCTCATCAAGATCACCCCCGCCCGGCAAGCTGGAGCTACTGAGTGTATGTTCAGCATAGTGATGTGCAGGGCAGGGAGGACCGACCAGGCCTGGCATTTTCTGGGAGGAGACGTGATGGTTTACACACTTGCAGAACACATCTCTAACTTGCAAGGCTCCTACGCTGTTAAGTATTGGCGTTCTCATTTCACAGTTCAGAAAATGATCACTGAGGTTAAACAGGTGACCATCTTTTTTTTTTTTTTTTTTCCCTAAACAAGGTTTCTCTGTGTATCCCTGGCTGTCCTGGATCTCACTCTGTAGCCATCCAGGAGGTTCAGGATCCCATGGAGACAGAGCACTTCATGGCTCCCTGTGGCCTCTGCTCCCATCTGCTAGATATCCAGAACTAGTCTTTCTGGGGATCAGTCTTTCTTGTTCCAAAGGCACCCATGCAAGGGTCATCTCATCCGGGAGTCCGCTACATGAAATGGCTACTGTTGTGCCTACGTCACAAGACCCCCAAGCAAGACCACCACAGAGCTGATATCCGATGCAAAACACACGGGGGTTTACTGATAACAAGCAAGCCAGGGCTTGGTCTGCATCCAACACTCGACACAGCGGGTGGAGGAGGACAGCCCTGAGCTCACGGGGTGAGGGGTTTTTAAAGGTAAAAACCGCAAACAGGGTGGTACCAACCTTTGCGTCTTATGATTGGGTGAGGGTGTGTAACCTTTGAATTTACTGGTTGAGGGTTAGAGTTATAATTTTTGGGCAGGCCTAGACAAGTCCCAGGCTCTGTCCTTGAGCTGCCGTGGGGGCTGGCTGGCCTTGCATGTTCACGTTGACCCATGCACTTAGCTTTAAGCTGGTGAGGGATCCTAGACACGAAACAACTGGCTGAACCTTGAGCAGTCAGAGTGTGTGCAGAAAGGGAGCTACTGCAAGGACTAAGTCATAGCCCTCCCAGAAACTGCTTGCTTAAGTCTCAGGAAACTGACCTTGAGGTCTGACCCCTGAGAGAAGACTGACAGCCTGTTACGGCATCTGCTTGGTCCTTTCACTACAACTTGGGAGACTCCAACCAACCAGGGCTTTCCCTGGAAACCGAGCTACGAACTTTTCAGCCCCGACAACTGATCAGGAAGTCCTAGAGTAGAAAACCTGGAAGGAATCATGGCCTTCCTTCCAGATGCTATATAATTGTATGTGTGTTTGTGTTTTTGAGTGTGTATTTTCAAATGTAGACAGCCTTTTGAATTTGACTCAGCACAAGTAATTATAGTAACATCTATTTTTTTTTTCTTTTTTGGGGGGCGGGGATTGTTTTTGTGTTTTGACACAGGGTTTCTCTGTGTAGCCCTGGCTGTCCTGAAACTTGCTCTGTAGACCAGGCTGGCCTTGAACTCACAGAGATCCACCTGCCTCTGCCTCCTGAGTGCTGGGATTAAAAGTGCACGCCACCACTGCTGGGCATAACGTCTAATTTTCAAAAAGAGCTTTGTGGCCTGGTGAGAAGGCTCAGAGGTAAAGGCACTTGCCACCAAGCTGACAACCTGAGTTTAATTCCCAGGCCCCACATGGTGGAAAGAGATAATGAACTCCCAAAAGTGTCCCCTGATTTGTTCTCCACACAAACTACACACACACACACACACACACACACACACACAAAGAAATGCAATGGAAAAATTTTTTAAAGATTTATTTATTTATTATGTATACAGAAGAGGGTGCCAGATCTCATTGCAGATGATTGTGAGCCACCATGTGGGTGCTGGGAATTGAACTCAGGACCTCTGGAAGAAGCATTCAATGCTCTTAACCTCTGAGCCATCTCTCCAGCCCCGCAATGGAAAATTTAAAGAGAGCTTTGTGAAACGTTAATTCATCTATGATAGAATTCGCTCACACAATCACATATAAAAAGTCGAGTTTAATAGTTTTTGATCTACAATATTAATTTTAAGCAGAGTAAAATATATGTAACACAAAATTTGCCATGGTAGTCATTTTAAGAGCGTGTTCAATGTCACTGATTATATTCACAACTCTCTGAAACCCCCACTCTCTGTTACCCCCAAAGAAACTCTGTAACCTGTAGGAACTTCTCCCTCTCCTCTAGCCCCTGGCAGTATCCAACCTTCTTCTCTCCATGAACTTGACAGATACTGTAGGTGAGTGAAATCATACCACATTTACATTTGAGTCTGACTTATTTCGTTTCTCACAACCCTTTCAAGGTGTCTGAGGGTTTCTACTGCTGTGATGACACACCATGGCCATAAAAGCAAGCTGGGGAAGAAAGGGTTCATTTGGCTTACACTTCCACATCACAGTTCGTCATTCCAGGAAGCCAGGACAGGAACTCAGACAGGACAGGAACCTGGAGGCAGGAGCTGATGCAGAGGCCATGGAGGGGTGCTGCTTACAGGCTTGCTCCTCATGGCTTGCATAGCCTGCTTTCTTTTTTCTTTTACTTTTTTTGATTTATTTATTTATGTATATACTTTATGTCTATGTGCTTTACTTGCATATATGCCTGCATGACAGAAGAGGGCATCAGACCCCACTATAGATGGTTGTGAGCCACCATGTGGCTGCTGGGAATTGAACTCAGGACCTCTGGAAGAGCAGCCAGTGCTCTTAACCATTGAGCCATCTCTCCAGCCCCAGCCTGCTTTCTTATAAATGCCAGGACTACCAGACCATGGATGACACCTCCCATAATGCACTGGTCCCTCCCCCATCAATCACTAATTAAGAAAATGTCTTACAGGCTTGCCTACACTCTGATCTCATTGAGGCATTTTTTTAACTGATGTTCCCTCCTTTCAGATAACGTTACCTTGTGTCAAGCTGACATAAAACTATCTAGCACTACTGACCCCTTGTCAGTTTGATACAGAAACACATTACTGTTAAGCCATAACCTTTCCTTTCTCATTCATCCCCAAGAGCTCACATTAAAAATATAAATAACTAAAAATCCCACAGTCTTTACAAATAGCACATTAAAAGTTCAGTCTCTTTAGAACAGCCAGCCTCTTGAAATCCAGCCTTTTAAAATTCAAAGTCTCTTAACTGTGGGCTCTGGTAAAATAAAAAATAAATTAAATACTTTCCTACTTCAAGATGGAGAACCAGGGTTCAGTCACAATCAAATCAAAGTAAAACCAAACTCCAACTGTATAAGTAACTCAGTATCTAATTATCTGAGATTCACTGTCTTCTGGACTCCTCCAAGGGGCTTAGGTCGCTTCTCCAGCTCTGCCCTCTGCAGCACACACAGCTTGTGTTTTAGGCTCAGCTGGCTCCACTCCACTGCTGCTGCTGTTCTTGATGGTCATGCTATGGTACAACATCATACACACACACACACACACACACACACACACACACACACACACACACACCCCACATGAAACCAACCAAACAAGCCAAAAAAAAATCCCTACTTTGTTTCCTTTCAAGGCTGCATCTGTGGCACATACACGCTAACTCCTGGTTACCCATTCACCTGCTGGTGGCACCTGAGTGGCCTCCACCTTTTGACTATGAGTGAGTGGTGTGCCATGGACAGGGGTATGAAAACATCTCTGTCAGTACTGATTTCAGGTCTCTTGGGTTTATAGTCAGAGTGAAATGCTATCTTTTTTTAATCTATCTCCCCCACCCTGGCTGCTCATACTGAGTCAGAAAATGAACTCCGGTCCTGAACATAGGCAGAGGTGCAGATATTCTAGGGCAAGGTCACCACAGCCGGCCCACTTGGAGTGCCCGTGAGTCCTTCACTTTTTCAAAGCTCTATTTCAGTATACACTGGAATCCTGAAGAAGTAGTTTCTAATGGCAGTGAAGGAATGGACTCTCTCTCTTAGCTTGCACATAGCCAGGCCCCAGAGGGCAGTGTAGGAAGATGGGATGTCTTCAGGGACTCCTCCTGGGAAGGGTAGAAAAAGGCAAACACCCTTGCTCCTGGGGGGAGGGGTTCTTGGGCAGCCAAGAGAGAGGAAACAGTGTTTGAGCTTTGCTTGGGGGCCTGGTGCTGCACCTGTTTCTTTGGTGGTCAGGAATATCATCATTCTCTGTCGTGTTGGGGACCTCACTGACTTATCAGGGGTAGCTGGTTGATCACTATCTTAGTTCTGGTTCTGCAAGATGGTCCCAAGAAGTTGTCTGGCCCTGTCATCACTTCAAAGGAATGTTCTAGTTCCCACGAGAGGATTGCTTCTGCCCCAGGGTTCAGCCTCTACATCGTAGATGATTACCCTCCTTTGTGGGGATCACCTTGCCAAGGGAGGTCGTTTACGTCCCTGTCACAAAAGTATTTATTGGCCAGCCCTGCTATTCCTGGAATCCAAGATATTCTCCAAGAGAGAATAGTTCACGAGGAAAACAAGACAGAGTTGGGCCTGTGACCAGTACCCTCCTTCAAGCGGAAACACCGGCTCTGTGGATAACAGAACATCTGGATGAGGATGGAGAGAAGATCACTGTGTGCCGTTCAGAATGGAGAGCCTGGTGAGGAAGATAAATGGTGTCTGTCCTAACCTTTCCCAGGATTCTTTGCAGTTTAGTTATAACCAACACATTAAAGTCAAAGAAGTTCATCCACTGTAGACCTTAAGTACAAGGCAGACAGACCGCAGAGCAGTGTACACCCTCCAATGACTTTAGCTTATGTGTCCTATAATTAGCGCATTTTGAAAGACTTGGATAATTTAATATAGGGGAATCTCAAAAATACATACACATCATGAGATGGAGTTAAATCTGTCTTTTGTGTTGTTGTTGTTGTTCAGGACATTTCAAGATGTGCCTGCCTGCCTGCCTGTGGGGTGGGGCATGCACATAAATGTGGGGGACCAATGATTGACATCAAGTGTCCTCCTCAATCATTCCCCACCTTTGTTGGAGACAGTCTCTCGCTGAACCTGAGCTTGCCAATTCAGCTAATCTGGCTGGCCAGCAAGCCCTGGAAATCCTCCTGTCTCAACCGCCCCAGTGCTGGCTTTATAGGCATGTGCTACACAGGCATGTATACGGGTGTGTGCTACACCCGGCTTTTTTACGTGGGATCTGGAGAATCGAACTCAGGTCACTGAGCCACCTCCTCAGCCCCAGAGATGTATTTTTATCTCACACCTTTCCTTCTGCCCAGTCCTAGACAGTATCCCATTTGGCCACAGACCTGACCTTTCCCCTCTCCAGAAACCTTTGAGCCTGGCTTCTGAGAATGTGTGTGTCCCCCATGCAGGAGACACTCTTCGGGTCCTGTTGTTGGTTAGACTTGTTTTGATGGATCTGAGATGTTGTCGGAGTGACAGCTTCATGGGTCATGGGTCAGCTGGCTCTGGCTCCTCTGCACAGCTGGGGTGATGGTGAGTTCCTAACGTAAATACAGCAAACGCCCTGACAGACACTTGGAGACAAGAATCGGCGAAGTGTGGATGATATTTCAAATAGTACAGAAGCATCTGGAGACCCAGCTTGGGAGACTTTAGAGGAACTGAAGATTGTCACCAGCCCAACGACTGGAGGAAGGGCAGGTTTCTTAGGAATAAAGTCTAGGCATCTCACTGCCCCACCCAGCACGGTGTCAACCCAATAATGGCCAATGGCTCTTGACTTTTCTTTCCTTAAGGATGGGTGGAAGATACTCAAAATATGTCTAAAGACAATTCTTTCTCTACGGCTCTTGACTGACTCATTTTGTAAGTTCAGGAGCAGGGCCCGCTTGCTGCCTGGAACGGCGGCGCTAGGATTCCATTCTCTAATCACCCTTATTTTTAGTTGTGGGGACAAGAGAGTTGAATTACTATGCTATCATTCCCTTGGGCTGAAATCCATCTACTCCTAAGAATCTTAATGGAAAAGTTAGGCCTGCTTTTACTTTCCAGAGCTTCTACTCTTGGGGAAATAGGTTTGCTCCAAAAATCTACCATCTTTTAATAATCTTGTTATTTTTTTTCCCCCTCTTTGGCTTCGTCTTCTCCGTCGTCATCATTACTCCCGGATCAGTTCGGTCCCCCCACCTGCACACCTACTACCTAGGGAATGCTGCTTTTAAAAGTCATCTTTCCTTTAATAGCTAAGTGTAGAGCAGAACAGCGAGGAGGCGCCGGGGGAGGTGGGGGGTATGACGCCGGTCATGGAATTTGGAGAGCAAGCTGGCATTCGGGAATTCAGAAGTCAGCAAAGGTGTCGGTCCTCTGTTTTCGGAGACCTGTCAGCCCTCCACTGACTATCCGAGGACACCCCTGATCTGCCTGCCGTCTTGCCGTCTTCCCAGTCTTCCCGTGGTAGTTCTGACCTTTCCAGCGGGGCGTGTTACCCTGGCAAGCTTCCCATTGGCTCATGGAGCCTCATGCGGCATCAGATGAGTAACTGCGTCTTTCCTGGCTTCCCACGACATTCTGATTGGCCTACTTTGCCTAAGCAGGGGCCAGCAGACACTACCTTAGACTCTCCACATCCCTTGCTATCCGCTCGAAGGAGCTCATCGGACTGCCCAGTGATGTTAATTGTTAGAGCAATTCTCAGGGTGTTTATAGTCTTAGAATTCCTCTTCTCCCTCTCGCCCACCCCATCTTGCTTCTTTCTTGTCAGCGTGTGATAATCATTCCTTGATTTTGTTTTTGAGACACAGTCTCATGTTGGCCTCAGACTTACTGTGTAGCTGAGGATGACCTTGAACCTCTGCTCCTCCTGCCTCCAGCTCATGCATGGGTGGTGGGATGCACACTACCTGTCTAGGCAATGCTGGGGATGGGATTCGTGGCTCTGTGCATGCTGGGTAAGCATCCACCGACTGAGCCGCATCTCCAGCCCTCATAGCTTGAGTTTGAATCATCCCCATCATCTGAATGGTCTGTGCCGCACTTTTGAACTCATCTTAAAGGGGACTTTTAGGGCTAGGTGGTGGGTAGGATGAGGCTGGAAGGGAGACAGCTGTGGCGCTGTCCTGAGAGCCGTGTACATGCGAACCTTTCCAAGGCCAAGTGAGCTACACACAGAGTGTGGCTCTGACCCCTTTCCCATGAGAGAACAGAAGACAGAGCCCTAGAGAAGCTTCAGCATGGTAGAACAAGGGAGGCCTGGCTCTTGGGATGAGCCACCTTCACGAAGTTCCTGCAGAAGCTGGCAAGCCTGCTCACTCCCACTCTGTCTCCTCTTTAGATCAGCACTTCCCAAAAAAAGTTTCAATCGCAGAATCTTCCCTTGAAGGCAAAGGTAGGCAGAATTCCACAGTTTCGAGCTGAGTGGTTGGAGATGAGGGGGTACGGAGGTATGGGGAATGGTTTTTCTCCTCCATCTCCTCTTTCCTCATTCCATGTCCCCGCAGGCTCCCCGTCAATATCCCTATAACAACTGCCCCCTGGACTGGATCACTTCCTTTGATTAGAAAGACCCTGTCCTTCCCCACCCCACATCCCCTTTCCCAGCCACAGAGTAAGACAGATGTTCCCGAGCAGAGAGCTGAAATTTGATCGGAGGCATTCCACCCGCTGTGTACTTGGTGTCTCATGCCTCACAGGTTCCAGGGTGCCCTCTGGCTGAATCCTGCCTCTGCCAGGCCAGCAGGCAGTACCAGGAAGCAGGGTTGGCACTGGGTGGGAGCAGACACGTGGGATCTGAATTCTGCTTGATGATTCCCAAGTGGCTCCCTCTTGCAGACAGATTCCTGGCTCTGTGGCTTGGGGTTTCCTCATGCTTCTCACACTTTCTGCACTAAGAATGCATTGGAGAAGCATCTCTGAGTTCATAATGGGGATTTGGGAGATGAAGGGAGATATGGAAATGTTGATGGTCAAAAAAACCCACTTCCATCAAAGTCCTGGGCAGCACTTAGCAAGCATCTGGTAGAGTTGCTAATGATGCTGTGTTGTTGGATATTTGTACACTGTATGAAGATGTATTTGCTGTGTTTAATGTAATAAAAAGCTGAACAGCCAATAGCTAGGCAGGAGGTATAGGCAGGACTTCAAGGGACAGAGAGGACTCTGGGAAAAAGAAAGGAGGAGATGCCAGGAGACATCGAGAGGAATCCAGAGGTGCAAGATGAAGGAGAAGCAATGCTACGTGACAGAATATAGATTAATATAAATCGGTTAATTTAAGTTATAAGATCTAATTAAGACAAGCCTAAGCTAACAGCCAAGTCATAAATAATAAGAAGTCTCCGTGTTGTTATTTGGGAGCTGGCTGGTGGGGCAGAAAAAGACTCCTTACAATGCTGCAATCTTTTCTCTTAACCTAAGAAGCATGTTTCAAGCCGGGTGGTGGTGGCTCACGCCTTTAATTCCAGCACTAGGGAGGCAGAGGCAGGCGGATCTCTGTAGTGGGTAGCCATTCCAGCTTTGATCTGGAAGTACCAACCCCCATTGAGACTTCGGCAACAAGGCGGGGCCAAGGGAGGCGCCTGGAGACCTGAGATCTGGATGGGCGGTGCACACACTCGGTTCCGGGACCTTGGACGGTGAAGTTGGGACAAGCAGAGCTCCAGAGAACACCGCTGGACTGCGATACACCTTCCCTAGACCCCGCGACCTACCTATCCCTTAACTTGTAAGTTATGCCATTAAATAAATCTCCTTTTAACTACGTGGAGTGGCCTTAATAATTTCACCAACAGATCTCTGTGAGTTCGAGGCCAGCCTGGGCTACAGAGTGAGTTCCAGGAAAGGCTCCAAAGTTATACAGAGAACCCCTGTCTCAAAAAAAAAAAAAAAAAAGCATGTTTGACTATGGAGATGACACCATGGCATCTGGATGGACATCTTAACATCTCCTGGGACAGTGGGCATATCCCAGTGCTACAGTCTGGAGCCAGACTCTGAGCTCTTCCAGAGTGATATAGCAGCCCGAGCAAGTGTCTTTGCACTCTAAACGTGGCCAGCATTTTCAGTAGAATAAAAAAGTAGTCTCTGTGGCAGAGGTTCTCAACCTTCCCAATGCCACAACCCTTTAATACAGCTCCTCGTGTTGTGGTGACTCCCCCACCAACCATGAAATTATTTCCATTGCTACTTCATAACTGTAATTTTGCTTCTTTAATAAATCATAATGCAAATTGTTTTCCGATGGTCTTAGGTGAGCCCTGCAAAAAGGCCGTTGGACCCCCAAAAGGGTCACAACCCACAGGTTGAGAACTGCTGCTCTGTGGTCTCCTCTCGCTCTCCTGTAATGAAAGGGCTGCGGAGGATTATTGCCTGGAAGACCCTCGGCCTCTCTCTGAGCCAAGGGACCGTGATGGTTAATATTCAATGACAAGTTAACTGGATTTGAAATTACTTGGAAGACACACCTCTGGGAATATCTGTGAAGCTGTTCCTAGAGGCTCTCAACTGAGGACCACCTTGAATATTGGACAGTACCATCCACGCATTCAGGTCCCAGACTCAGTAAAAAAGGGGAAATGAGCTGAGTACCAGCATTCATCTTTCTCTCCTTCCTGACCCCAGAAGTAATGTGACCAAGCCACCCCATGTTCCCACTGCCATACCTTCTCCACCGTGATGGGCTATGTTCCCTCAACACCCCCTCCTTCTTAAATTGCTTTTATCAGATACTTTCTCATAGCAATGAGAAAAGTAACCAGCAGACCGGGAGACTCGGGGCCAAGTCACATTGGCTAATGTCCTCTGTTTGAATGCAATCTGCCTATGACCCTGCCCAGGACCTTCCAAAATGGAAAAGACCCCGATACCAAATCACTCTATATGCCAGACCAAGGGTAGCTAGCCACCAGGAAGAAAGGGTACGCCTGCTATCTATGGAGGGTTCCCCTTATTGATGGCTTCTAGGCTTTGACATCCTTTTGTGCGTGAAAAAAAAGATAGAAGGTTCTTATAAAAAGCACGCCAGAGCAACCCAGGAAGATGGAGCATCCTGAGGAAGGACTACCATTGTCCCATTTTTTCAGGGCACTCCCACAGGCCAACTTTAGGAGCACTGAGACCAAGCACTGTGTGACTCTTGCCCTTCTTCACCCATGCGCCCTTATAGTTAATACCTCTCAGGTGTGGAGACCCAGGTCTGTTTTGTCCTTGCAACCCCAAAGCGCCAAGACGTGATTGCTCCATTCTGTTTTGTAAGCAGTTCACGATGAGTTAATCCTGGCTCTTGAGTCTCCTGGACTGCAATTTGAGTGTTGCGTATCACTACTTGTTCATACTCCAACGCACAGGATTGAATCCACGTGGCTCAATGAAATGAACATTTATTCCATATCAGGAATAGTATATCCTGAACATATATATATATATATATATATATATATATATATATATATATATATATGTATGTTATGAATATAACATATATCAGGAACCCTGAGTACTTTATTACTAACTAGCCATGTGGCCTTGAAAAAGATCTGTCCTGGAGTCAGTGATACACAATTTACCTAACTTCCTAGGACCGTCTTAGAAAGAAATCCTATGAACTCTGTATGTGGATGTAAGAGTACACAGTGTACTAGGTCAACGGTTGACCTTAGAACCCAGACACACTGTGAAGAGTCTGAAGGCAAGAGAATGCAAAAACTAACAGTCTAGAACTGATTAGATTCAGATCCTGCCAGGGTGACTTTGTACAAACTCCTTAGCCTGGCTAGGCCTCCGTTTTCTCAGCTGTAAAATGGGGATATTAATACCACCCACTTTAGGATGACTAAGTCAATATCTACCCAGGGTTAGAACAGTTGTGGTTCTATGTGAGGGGCTCTATTTGCTGTAAGGCAGGTGAAGTGAGTACTTTTAAAAAGAGTTTTATGGCTGGGTGGCGGTGGCACACACCTTTAATCCCAGCACTCTGGGAGGCAGAGGCAGGTAGATCTCTGAATTCAAGGCCAGCCTGGTCTACAGCATGAGTTCCAGGACAGCCCCGGCTACACAGAGAAACCCTGTCTTGAAAACCAAAACAAAATAGAGTTTTATGTCCCCACTATGAGTCCTTCTCTTGTTTACTAGGACAGTTGTTATCAAACTCATTGGTGGGCCCTGGAGAGACGGGCACTGTCCCCAAATCTGCCCTCAATGGCCTCTCTCAGCCATTGGAGAAGAGCCATGCAAACAAGTGAGCTCCAGCCCCAAAGGACCCAGCCTGCTCTGACCAGCCTGCTCCGCAAAACGCTGGGCCAAGAAGCTGCTTGCTGCCCTCTTCCCGCTCAGTTGCTCCTGCCATGACTTTAATTCAACCTGACCCGAGATGACCCCGTAGCTGGCCCCTTGGAGGGTCCCCTCTAGAACAAGAGATTTGGATTAGGTGTCCACTAGTCCTTCAGTGTCTCTCCCCTGGGCTGTCAGCTGCTGGCTGGATTTCCATACTTTCACACAACATCTCGTCAATGACACCTTCGTGTCCAGCCAGGATGCCATCCTTGGCTTGGAGTGCAGATTTCCTAACACCAGATGTGAACTGTGAATGTCACGCAACAGAGACTGGTTCCCAGTATTTGCTCAGATGGCACAGAGGCCTTTGTCCTTGAATCGGTTCCCAAGCCAAACCTTGGGCTCTGTCCCCCCGCCCCCACCAGGCTCTACAGTTGCTCCATGAGTAAGTCTTAGGTAAGAATTGACACAGTCCATCCCGAGTCTAACCCAGATGCCAGCAGACAGCTCCAGAAAGCCTCTGAGTCAGAAAAAGGCTGACAGAGCATCAGCACCACACCGAGTTACCTGGGTTACATAGGCCCCGTCTCGTGGCTTGACTCATACTGTTCTCTTTCTACACACTTTGGTAGAACAGGCATTGTGGCTTTTCTCTGTAGTGGTCAAAACTGTTTTTTGCAGGCTTTATCTTGTCTAACCTCAGAATTATAAGTTTGTTTTTGGTGATGGTAGTGGTGGTGATGATGGTGTTTTTTAAGACAGGATCTCCTGCAGCCCAGGCTGTCCTCAAACTCCTGACCTCCCTGCTTCTACCTCCCAAATGCAGCCATTACAGGTGTAGACAACTATGCCCAACATCAGAAACTTTTTTTTTCTTTTTTTAATTTAAGATGTTTTGTGAAATAAGCTACTGGTATTATGAATCCCATTATGCAGTTCAGTCAAGGTCCTTGACATCACAGGAATCGAACTCACTCTGCTCTTCAGCCAATATTTAAACAGTATCAAAGCTAACAAAGCTAGCTAAGCAATGTACAAGGTTCTGTCACGGAAACAGCCATTTCTGATCTTTGGCTGTGGTGATTATAGTACAATTAAGACCTTCAAAGACAACCTGGAGTGGAGGCTCACATCTGTAATCCCAGCAGTCAGGAGCCAGAGGCAGGAGGATTGCTGTGAGTTCAAGATCGGCTTGGGCTACAGCTCGAGACCTTGTCTCAAAAAATAAACAACAACAACAAAAATCAGAATAAAACAAAAGAACAAACCATCAGCGGGCGTAGTGACGCACGCCTTCAATCCTAACCTTCGGGAGGCAGAGGCAGGTGGATCTATGAGTTCCAAGACAGCCAGGTGTCTACAGAGTGAGTTTCCAGATAGCCAAAGCTACATAATGAGATCCTGTTTCAAAAAAAAAAAAACACATTGAAGTCCATGAATACAGGATCAGCTATAGATCCTCACCCCAGACTGAAAAACAAAACAAAACACTAATCTGCATTTTTATAAGAAAAGAAAATCAGGATTAGATTTTTCCCATGAGGAATACTTTATAAGCAAAGGCTGTCTGACTCTCCCATCATCCCGGAACTCTTGTTACTCTCATCCCTCTGTCTTTCCACCAAACTGTTCACGCATCAGAAAGGAATGGGAGGAAGGTGGACTTGAATGATAGATGTGAGATCACTTGCTAGACAGTGGGGGTTCAACCTCAGGGGCCGGAAACGTCCCTATCCTGCAAAGTGGCCTAAAGAAGGCCATAGCCACCAGCTGGGGCAGGGAGGTGAAAATCCTCTGGAGGTGTGAGTCTGATGCTGTAATATCAGAGTGGGGAGAGAATGGCAGAACCTAGGAGAAAGGAGGTAAAGGAGGTGTCTATAGCCAGAGAGAGAGAGAGAGAGAGAGAGAGAGAGAGAGAGAGAGAGAGAGAGAGAGAGAGAGACCAGGGGATAAATGGATGGATGCTAGGTGGATTGATGGAGGACAGAAGATAGATAGATAGATAGATAGATAGATAGATAGATGATAAATGGGTGGGTGAGTGGATAGATAGATAGATAGATAGATAGATAGATAGATAGATAGATAGATAATAGATGGGTGGGTGAGTGGATAGATAGATAGATAGATAGATAGATAGATAGATAGATAGATAGATAAACAGACTGACCGACCGACAGACAGATAGATGTCCTGGAGAGAAATTAGAGGGCAGAGGTAGAGCCTACACAGAAAATCACATCCAGGAAATACAGTATGAAAAGAGTAGCTCAGTTTCTCTGGAGAAATGTGTTTTCTTATCAAGAGAAGGGACCAGAAATTGGAGGTAGAAACAGCACAGCAGCTTTTAAAGTTCACTTCAGAAGATGGTACATTCAAAGCAGAGTTTGAGGTCATAGAGGTGATCAGGAAGCTAGAAACGTCTGGAAATAATTCAGCAATATCTGGGGTTAGTACAAACTGAACCTTCTCAAGTCTAGGTCCCAGAGTCTTAGGGCTAGACCACATTCACTGATCTCTATATCCACTGGTCAGATTCAATAGATATCGTGTGAGAGAAACATCCTAGGGACCAGTGGGGACAGGCTGTGAAATCCTGGGCAGTTCCTTTGGAAAGGCCATTTCTCCAGAACCCTGGATGGTTCTGGAAGAAGGTGACCTAAGGTCTTAAATAGCTAACACTCTTCTGCTGTTTAATGGCCTATTTGTGGCTTCTAGATGCAACATCCTTTGCAGAAATAGACAGGGTTTTTATGTCATCTAACTCAGTGCTTCCGGGGTTTGTCGCACACATTATCAAATCAACTACTTTAACCTTGGAGGGAGGAGAAAGCACAGCTGGGCCAGAGTGTAATTTGATCAACTCAATCTGTCTTCTTTGTCTAAACTGAGGGAAGAGCAAAGGAAAAAAGTCGTGTTTGTTGTTGTTGTTATTGTTTAATAATGACATGTCCTCACAGAGTCCCAGTTATATTGGGCTCCCTCTGAGCCAGCTAAATTAGCCAGCACATGAGAAATGTTCCCTAGACCTGTGCCAGCTGGGTCTTGCCTTGGGAAGAGCGGGGAAAGGAAGCACGTGACAGGTAAACAGTCACTAAGACCACTCACGTGATCCCCGGTCTTCTGATTCCATTATCCCAGCATTTCTCAGAACTACCTCTTCTCTCAACCTGTAGGGAGTTCAAGGACAGGACTTCACAGCGCTTTACCAGTCAGCGCAGTCTGATCCCCTGTCCCGAAGTTAACTGGCTCTCCCTGCCTGGATCCAGGCCTGCCAAGACATTCCAGGACAGAGGCAATTCCTTCCTCCTCCAGTTGTCAAACAAGATAGATGAGGCCACGGGCAGATGTCTGTTAGGGAGGCCAGGAAATGTGTGCCCTCCGCGGATTCACCCGGGGCGGGTGGTTGGGAGACGGCTCACCCAGCAGGAGAAGGTTGGGTTCCATAAGCCAAGCATGTTGGTTTGCTCACTGCTATTCACCTGTTACTAATGAGTACACTGCCTGTCACGACCCCAACGGGGAAACAGTTTTCCTCCTTAAGCAATCTCACCTCACTGTAGGGGTGAAGACGCGTTGGCACAGTCATCAATCCAACAATAACATACACTGGACCAATGACCACGTTAGGAAAGCCAGGCATGGGGGCACACACCTTTAATCCCAGCACTCGGGAGGCAGAGGCAGGCGGATCTCTGTGAGTTCGAGGCCAGCCTGGTCTGCAGAGCGAGTTCCAGGACAGTCAGGGCTACATGAGAAACCTTATCTTGGGGTGGGCGTGGGGGGGGGGGGAGACCTGCGGTGCTTTGAGTGTTGAGTCAGACAGACCCAGTGGTTCCTTCCAGAAGGGCATCCTTCCAGACAGCTAGAACAGTGTGTGCAAACAGTGTGTGCAGTGGAGTGGGGCCAGGGTTCTCCAGTCCCGACCTGGTAAAAACTAAGCTCAGATTCCAAGGGCAAAAGCAGAGCCTTCCCGCCCATGGGGCCAGCAACAAAGCTTGAAATCCAAGGAGGGAGGAAGAGGTCAGGCCAGTGGACAGGGCAAGAAGGGGAGAAGAGAGCCCTGGGAGATGGCCCGGGCTGTCTGCTAACGTGGAGGCTTGCTTACCACCGTGAGTCTTTGGAGGTGACGTGCGGGGGCGCTGACCCAGTTCAGATGGCAAGAAAGTGCAGTGTGGTTGCCTGCAGGATATATCGGTCTACTCTACTTGAAGAAAGAGTGGGATCCAGGTGTGGCGCACAACTTCAGGCCCAGCACTTGAAAGCAGAGGCAGGGGAATCTCTGTGAGTTCCAGGCCAGCCTAGTCTACATAGCGAGTTGCAGACCAGGGCTACATAGTAAGACCCTGCTGTGAGAGAGAGAGGGAGAGAGAAAAAGAGAGAGAGAGAGAGAGAGAGAGAGAGAGAGAGAGAGAGAGAGAGAGAGAGGAGAGAGGAGGGAGAGAGGGGGGAATGTGAGGGTGAACTCGAGGCCACAGACACTGGAAAGCCCCTGTAGATGGCCTTCTAGAGGAAATGAGAACTCTGAGAGAGAAGCCGGGGTCCTGGAGTGGAGAACTGAGCTCGTCTGTACACGAGAGGGGACACAGAACATTTGCAAGGGCAGCAAGGGTTACAGAGCAGGCGTCCTTTCTGCATCTGAACCACCCGTGTGACAGCCCCCCAAATATCAGACTCCACTCAGCTCCGGTCTTCCTGGCTCCGTCGCTCAGTGTGTCGTCTTCTCCCGGAAGCCCCACGAACACCCCAAACGTAGCACATCCTAAACCGAGCATCTCATCATCCCTCTTCCAGGCTCTCTCCAAGGCACAGGGAAGGAGTCCTCGCCTCACCCTGGTACTTGACCCAGAAATCCGAGGAGAGTTTTTCACCCACCTCCTTCCTCTACTACAGCGGTTCTCAACCTGCCTAATGCTGTGGCCCTTTAACACAGTTCCCCACGTCGTGCTGACCCCCTCCACGATAAAAATTATTTTCATTGCTACTTCATAACTGTAATTTGCTACCACTGTAATGAATTATAATGTAAATAAATATCTGATATTTCCTACGGTCTTAGGCGACTCCTGTGAAAAGAGCGGTCGACTCCCCCGAGGGGTCACGACCCACAGGTTGAGAACCACTGCTCTAATAAGCCGCGCACCCCCCCCCCCCAGGTCACTCTGACATCTGCTGTGCTAGTGTTCCATAACTATTATTGTTTTAACAAGTTGCTACACACGAAGTAGATTAAAATGCAATCCCAACTTATTGCCTCATAGCTCTGAAGGTCAGAAGTCCTAAAATCCAAGGGGGGCCCCTGAAAGGAGAATCTTTTCCTGTCGTCGGGAGCTTCTCCCAGCCACCTCTGAGTTCTCCAGGCGGTGCCTCTTCCTCTGTCTTCAAAACCAGCAGCGGCATGGCAACTTCGAATCTCTCTTTGAACCTGACTGTCTTCCTGAGCTCACCGCCAGAAAAAAAGATGACTTCCCCATCTCTAGACCCTGCCTCTGCCAACCAAGTCTCTTCTGCCTGGCTAGGGAACTGATTCCTGGGTTCCAGGGCTTAGAAATGGTCCCCTAAAGGGGTCCATTGTCTTGCCCACCAAATACCTCACTCCAGCCTCATTGCCACCCCCCCCCCCCATATCCACCCGAGGTCACGGGAACATTCCCAATTGCACAGGAAGTATTTGAGGGGGTTATAAAGACAGAAGGACATGCTCTTCCTGTAGGCTTCCTGAGGAACAGGATGCCACTCTTTCTGTCTCCTACCCAGTTTGTCCCCTCTCCAAAGCATTCTTAGCCTTTCTATGTGCTGATTCCTCCGAAATACTATCTACTTTTTTTTTTTTTTTGAACTCCAGGATGACCTGAAGTTTCATTATGTAGTCCAACCTTGCCTTGAACTTATTATGGTAGTCCTCCTGCCTCAGCCTGCCAGGTGCTGAGATAATAAGTAAACATCACCATACCCAGCCGGTTACCTCCTCTCCTCCATGATCCGCCCCCAGCACTTTCAACTTCACATCTCAGTAAAGGCGACACCTCCCCCAGGAAGCCTTCCAGGTTAGGGTTTTTTTTTTTCAGGTCCTTAGTGTCCCAGTGGGCTTCCACCACGAGCTGCTCTCATCCGAGCCTTTATGTCCTGTTTGTCTAATTGCCTGTTCACTGTTTCCTGCTCTGAGCTGTAAGGACCTTCCCGGGCAAAGCCAGGTCATTTCCTTGTTCTCTAAGTATCTAGTGTCCGAGGGTAATTCCTCAACTCACTCTCTTCCTGCCTCAATCAAGCTGGTGCTGGGTTCACGGGGGTAATCCCACCACACCTGACAACGGAACCTGTTTTTGTTGAAAACGTTAACATCAAACCTGCTGGGGCTGGCTTTTTGCAGTCTTGGCCCAGGGTTCTACCTTCCTGTATTTGCTTCTTACTTTATGACTGGCTTGACTGGAGGGAGGTGACAAGTCAGTGGCCATTTTTCTTGGGGAAGGGGGGGGGACAAACACAGTGCTTGTCACCTGGCCTCAGTTCTGGAAGGCAGCTGAGGACAAGGCCCTGGCAGAAAGAGCTGGGAGGCTGTCCAAAGTAGAGATCTAGAGAGAGGTTTCCCTGCCTGGGTCCCATGGGCCAGGCTGCACCTGCCATCTGCCATGTCCTCACCGGCCAGAGCCAGACTCCAGAGATGTCCTAAGAATTCCAGGACAGACACGTGAGGTGGCAGCTGGCCGTCGGTCACCCTGATGTGTGAGGAGGCGAGGCCAGTGTGCCGGTTCTAGCAGGCATGCCTAACTGGGGGCCACATTCCTTCCCATCCACCCCAGTCTCCTGTTCCCTCCCTCTACCTCCCGTTTGTGCTTCCAAATGCCAGATCCACTCAAGGCAGGCAGTACCACCAAACATCTAGCCCCGAAGAAGAAGAAGACCAAAAGTTCAAGGCTAGTTGGGCCAGCAAATGCCCCCGGGGGGTGAATGAACTTGCTGTCAATACTGAAGATCTGAGTTCAATCCCCAAGGCCCACATGGTGGAAGAAAAAAAAAACAACTCCTACAAATTGTCCTCTGGCCTTCATGTATGAGCTGTGGCCTACACACACACACACACACACACACACACACACACACACACACACACATACAGTATAAATAAATAATATAAAACAATGATCAAGGCTAGTCTGGGCAACTTAATGAGATCCTGTTTCAGAATGAAAAAGAGCTGAGGATGTTACTCAGTAACAGAGCAAGTACCTAGATGTCTGAGGTCCTAGGTTCAGTCACAGATACTGGGGGGGGGGGGGGGGGGGGGGGGGGTAAAGGTATCTAGTTTTTGTTGTTGAGTGGGTGTGGTTTCACAAGGGCCCGTGGGAAGAAGACACAGCACACTTTAAGGACATCTTAACCTTTCCAGCTGCAGGGGGACCCAGCCTCTCACAGGACTGAGACGCCTTCCCTTAGCCAAGGGCATTTTCATTGTTCTCCAGTTTACACTTTTAGCAAGTTGATTTCCATATCCCCAAAACATCCTGAGGAAGCTTCCAAAGGCACTAATGCCAAATGCAAATTATTAAGGAATATCACAGTGTGCCGGATTTTTCCCAACCAAGTTTTGCATAGGCCTTTGTACCCTTGGGAAAGTCCCAGGCAAGATTCACACAGAGGGCATAAGAGAAACAAAGGTAACCGAGAAAGGAAAGGTGGGTTAGGCTGGGTGCTCGCACTCTGAGCCAGACCAGGGTAGTAGCTCGGCGGGAATGCTCCCATCAAGTTTTTAATGATGAAGTTACAAAATAATTAATCCATCACCAGGAGTTGACGTGACCAAAACCAGTTGTTAAGTATGGGATCCCGGGTTGCTGGGTTCCTCCGCCGCTGAAGCAATAAACCAAATCAACCCGAATTAATAAATCCAGACTTAATAAGAGGGGGAATGCAAAGCAGAGCAGTCCCAGGTGGCCCTCAGGAAGCCAGGGGACAGAACCCGAGGGCACACGGCAGAGCTATGGGCCAGGTCTTAATAGCCGGTAGGCGTGGTCCTGGGCATCTGCAGGGAGGAGCCGCAGATGGCTGGCTTTCTAGACTGGGGCAGGGTCTGGGGAGAGGAGGTGGGGGAGGGGATTGAGATGGAGTTTCCACCGGAACACACGTCATATTAAATATACCAACTCAATTTCTGTAGACTACTAGTTAAGTGCCTCTTTCTCTTTCTTATTCTTTAAAACTTAGAATGAGAGGCTAGAGAGATGGCTCAGCAGTTGAAAGCATTGGCTGCTCTTCCGGGAGGACCCGGGTTCAATCCCAGCCACTCCATGGACGTTCACAACTGTCTGTCTGTTTCTTCAAGATCTGATGCCTTCTTCTTGCCTCCCTGGACACTGAGTGCACATATACATATATGCAGCCAAAACACTCATACACATAAAATAAAATAAAAATAAATCTTTGTTAAGTGACTGTTAATGGTTCTCTTACAAGCTGTTTTTGGCGGGGAGAGTTTACTTTTTTTCCCCAACTTAATGATATCCTGCTGTTTAGTTGATTTTTTTTTTCTTGATAGTCATCTAGGTTGTTTTAGGGTTTGATTTTTGTTTTTGTTTTCGTTCAAACACCTCTACAGCACAGTCTTCTCTTGTGTGTAACTAAGAGAGACTCTTGTAGACCAGGCTGGCCTCAAACTCACAGAGATCAGCCTGCCTCCGCCTCTGCTGGTATTAAAGGCGTGCACCACCACATCCAGGGTAAGTGAGTCCCTTAAGTGGAATTCACATCTTGGGGAGCAAGTGCATTATTCATTATTATTAATAAGCAATTCATTATCCACAAACTCCTTATGTTTCCACCCCTCCATATCGTCCCCAATTCTTTTGGCAAATCTTTTGGTTTTCACCAATCTTCGGGGTTTATAATGGAATCTCACTTTTCTTTCATTTAACTTCCCTGGTCACTAGTAAGATCACATATCTGTGTACTTAAAAGTCTTCTAGACTGGTGTTATAATTGTCCACATCTTCTGCCTGATTTTCTTTGTTGCCTTTTTTCTTGTTAATCCTTAGTGTCTCTTAACATGTTTCGTTCATTTTGTTGTTGCTGTTATTGTTGTTTTGGGTTTTTGTTGTTGGTTGGTTTTGGCACATTAAAGGTTTTATTTCCCTTATGAATCTTTAGCTGTAAACCTTTTTTTTTTTTTTTTTTTTTTTTTTTTTGCTTTCTAACTATGGTTAGTAAAGAAAAGTACAAATGATTTTTGAATAATAATTTAATAGTCTCACTGCATTCACTTTATGGAACTCTTTTCAACAACTCTAGAAGTTTTTTATACTTCTTTACAAAAAAAATCCATCAGCAAAGGCTTATTCATGGTTAAATAAGATGATGGCATTTTCTAGGTAATGGGGCATGCTTGTTTTGAAACCTGGGACTATCCAAACCTCCGTCAAATCCAAACAGATAGGTCAGCAACGCCCCCTTCTGGAGGGCTGCCAGCAGAACAGAGCTCTCCTGGAGATCAAAGAGCCAAGCTTCCCAGCCCGGCTTGAGGTCAGCCTGGCTGCTACAAAACAAAATGATACCCATGCAGAGGACTCGGCCACCTGGATTAAACCAAATGACCTGATTAGAAAAGGGCCTTCCTCCACTGGCCAAATCCACTGTACACCTCCCCTCCCAAAGTCCGGAGAACATCAACAAACAGGCCTCAGGGAGGAAAAACGCTCTACACAGAGAGAGATGAACTGAAGCTGGTCCCTCACCCACCACAGCCCCCTCCCTGCTCTCAAGCTGTATCCCAACTAGACTTCCATCTGAAGTGGCTTCCTGGACTGACAGCCTTGAAGAAGTTGGGCAGCAAGACTACAAAAATGTATTCGGTGAGCTGTGAACTCGGGTCATCCTAAGTGACGTTGGAGGATGATGCCCATATACTGGGCACTGGCCACTCTTGGACCCCAGGCATCTCCACAGAATGGTACTTAGGTAATTTTCCCAGAGACCTCCATTACTTCTCCCATTTCTCCAGGGCATATAGGGATCTGACGGCACAATGTGTAACACCTGGCTTTATTTCTACCATCAAAACTAAACAACGCCATACCGTGAAAGTCACACAGATTTGAGTTCAAATCTCCATGCGAACTCAAGCATGACTTAGCCAACTCATCCAAGCTTTTGGTTTCTTCCTCTGTCTAAAGGAGAAGAAAATAACTTCCTTGTGAGACTGTGGAAAGGATTGGGTTAAGTTTAAATAAAGGATATCACACCAGAGCGGCTGCTTGAAACCGTGTTTGGGGTCCTTGGGAGGACGTGTGGTGTTTGGAGTCCTTGAAAGATTGCACAAGGAAATCAATGATTCTGTTCTCCAGTTTAATCGGGTGTTGGACACTTGCCAATCTTGCTTTTTTTTCCCCCAGTGAACCAAGAAACGAGCTCCCCTGGCAGAAGGAACAGCCCCTAAGCACTATATGTGTTCAGGACAGAATTTATTTAGAAACATTAACTCATTTTATGTGTAGGACAGCCCTGTGAGCTGGATAAAACAGGTACAGAGCCGTGCTCCAGATGAAGAAAAAGAAGTTCCAAGAAGCCCCTTGACTTCCTAAAGTCACATGTTGGCTACAAAAGAGCATTGGCAGGAAGCTGTGTGTGTCCTTCCCAGGATCCTGAGTGACTTGGGGTCCTGGCTCATTATCGTTCTCCTGTCCTGAGGATGAGTCTCAGGCCTCCGATCATTGCACAGCATTCAACCTGGTTCCTAGACGGACCGGACCCTTTTTGTAAGAGGATGAATTGATCATTTCATTCCCATCAGCAACAGTTGCCTGACCCACGTGACCCTTGCAGTCTCCAGGGTTTTCCTGCTAACGAGAATTGACTGGAGAGCTTTTGTTTTTTATTGTTCTTGTGTTTCACAGGAACTGCGGTTCTGTGCATGGTCCTGGGCTGGAACGTGCGATCAGATAATGGTAGAGAGGAAACTAAACAAAGGTTAACAGATAGAAGAGAGGGCGAAAGGAGCGTTTTTAGAGGGATCAGCAAACCGGCATTTAAATGTAAAGTGCCAGCTCTTCTCTGCCGTGGTCACGATAGTGACCTTACATTTGTACGCTAGTGGTCTTTGTGACCAAGCCTGGGTCTGTTTCATCCTCCACACACCTAGCCCGGCCTCTGGCACAGAAACAACTGGCCCATCTTCTCAGAAGCGCCTCCTACATGACGCGTCTTCAGTCACGTTTGGCAATGTCAGTCTCCACCCCTGGAAGCTGTCACTTTGAATGAAGTTTACTGAGTCCGACTCCTTGTCCCTGGAGAAATACAGTATACCACAGGAAGAGCCTTTGAAGAAGAGAATCAAGGATAAAGCTGGTGCATGGGACATGGTCAGTCCTGTGAGGGTCCTAAAAGGGAATATACTCCTGGGACATGAAACACGGTCTTTCCTGTGCAAAGGAAGAAAAATCAGTATCTCTAGGATTGTAAAGTGTGTACACTAACGTTCTGACTACTTTTTTGTTTGTTTGTTTTTGTTTGTTGTTTGTTGAGACAGGGTTTCACTGTGTAGCCCTGGTCATCCTGGAACCCGCTCTGTAGACCAGGCTGGCCTCAAACTCAGAAATCTGCCTGCCTCTGCCTCCCGGGTGCTGGGATTAGAGGAAAGGCAAGTGCCACCACCGCCTGGGCTGTCAAACTGCTTTAATTCATGCCTGGTCTGAGAAGCAGAGCGACACACACATGGCATTCACTCACACAGGCACACACACCCATAAGCAAAAACCGTTAGGTCTCAAACCAGGGACAAGTGGCTTAGGTGCTTATTAACGTATCAAAGCTAACAGTGGCCACCAGGTTCTTCCAGCATCCCTCAGTCCCAACCTGTCACAGGGTCCTCCTGCCTGGCATCCCCTCCCCAACCCCTGAACACTCCAGTCCAGTTATTGGGCTGGGCTTCTTTCCCCACGCTCCTCTGGCCCCTTTACGTAACTCAGCCATTTTGGCTACTCCAGTCTCTTGGCCAGTCTTTTGGTCAATGCCTCTCTCTTGCTTTCTCCCACTCTCTCCTCTCATGGCCCGGCTCAGTCTGGCCGTGTTCACTTTAGATTCTCCCAGGTGTCTCTGTCTCTGTCTCTGCCTCTGACTGTATATTCCCTTTTATCTACAATAAACTTTCTCCCCCATCATACCTAGGAATAGTCATGTCCTGTTTTTTTTTAATTAATTAATTCATTCATTCATTCATTCATTTATTTTGGTTTTTCGAGACAGGGTTTCTCTGTGTAGTTTTGATGCCTGTCCTGGAACTCGCTCTGTAGACCAGACTGGCCTCGAACTCACAGAGATCCGCCTGCCTCTGCCTCCTGAGTGCTGGGATTAAAGACGTGTGCCACCACCGCCTGGCTCATTTTATTTTTTTTAACTCAAAAATAATAAATATCAATCTTTATAAAATAATAACAGCAATGGTAGGAACTTGGAGCAGTCTTTTCTTTTATACAGTCCACAGGTCTGCTGTGCCAAATGGAAAGCCTGTACAGAAGACTACTAGTCTCTTCTTCAAGGGGATTAGTGGCTTGTATGGAAGACCCACTCCCGCTTTTTCCCCTCAGGATACTCTTGAGGAGGGTGAAGTGAGAAATACTTAGATAGAAGAATAGAGAGGAGAAAAACAGATAGAAACACAGGATAGCCTCAGGAAGGCCTGGATCAATATCCACCAGCCCCTTCTGTCTCTTCTAAAGGTCTATTTATAGGAATACCAAGGGGTGGAGCAAAAGACCTCCCCCTAGCTCAGCCATGTGTAGACTCTTCCAATCACCTAGTAACCATTCACATGGTCAAGCAATCCTCTAATGCAGCCCTGCTGGGTAAAGCAAGCTCAGATCTCACTGGGAAACCTTTGTGGGCCTCCACAGGCTTGGGGTTTTTGTTTTTGTTTTTGATTTCCCCCAAGTAAAAGCCAACAAGCAGGCTAATTGGGAAGCTGTTGTACCTTTTCCCCAGTATCAGATTTGAAAGGCTCCCCTCTTCTGGGGGGAAGGGGGGAAGGCTCCTCCGCAGGTGGCCTAGGGTTTTGCTTGCTTGTTTGTTTGCATTTGGCTTTATTTGATATTCTGTGACTCTCACACCTTTTTCTCCCCACTTGCTCCAGGCTTCTAGGTTACCATCCAAAGAACAGAACCAGACCTCCGTAGAGTTTAAGAAGGAAGCCAAGCCCCCCGGGGTGGGGGGAGAGGTCAGGGTTGAAATCCCTGACCTTCTAGTTGCCAGTGACATTTGAGACCATCCAGGCCAGTCTCTGCATTTCACAGGTGAAGAAATGGGGGCCTGATCATAGGCTCCCTGTCACCTCTCACCTTAGTGACAACCCTAACCACAGCCCTGGTCTTCCGAAAGGCTGGGTTAAGAGCCGGCATTTGAAACCTCTTTGGAACGGGTTTCCATTCATTCCTCGGTCCTCTTCTCAGGATGTCACACTAGACAAATGAGATCAGTGGAGAAAGGGAGTGACCTCCCTGTGGTTGTTTACACAGTTGGTGTCTGAGCTGTAAACATAAACCTAGGCCCTAAGTTTCCCAGCACCTCCTTCTAACAGGAAGCAGAACACTTACTAGACTTTGCAAAATGCCAGCAGTCATTAAGGAAGTTGGTGCTTGGCCAGGCGTTAGTGTTATGCTCCATGGAGCTTCAAGAGAAGAAAGGAAGGCTAAGAGCCAACCTGATCTCCTGATCTTGGCTAAGAGCCAGCCTCTAATACAACAGAATGATCTGGCATAATAGGTCTTAAACTATGCATCAGCTCACCTGAGGTCAGGGGCGGGGTCACATACCTGTAGTCCCAGCTGAAGCTGAGGCAGGAGGATTGTAAATTGGAGGCTAGCCTGTACTACAGAGCAAGTTCGGGGCCATAAGGAATTGCAGAGAGACTCCTCTGTCTTTAAAAGCAAAAGAAAATCCTAAAAACAAAACGTTATCCCTCAATGGCTAATGTAATGGGGGCTAAAATGAAAAAAATTGCCGGGCGGTGGTGGCACACGCCTTTAATCCCAGCACTCAGGAGGCAGAGGCAGGAGGATCTCTGTGAGTTCGAGGCCAGCCTGGGCTACAGAGTGAGTTCCAGGAAAGGCGCAAAGCTAAAAACGGAGAAACCTTGTCTCGAAAAACCAAAAAAAAAAAAAAAAAAAAAAAAAAAAAAAAAAAAAAGAAGAAAGAAAGAAAGAATCACTAAACAGGCCTTGGGCATCCCTGACGTCATTCTTGATCACAGTCCTGGTCCCAGCCACTGTTGTACGGTATTAAGCTTACGCTTGTGAGCATGATAGCATCGAATTCTGTTTTTAATTTATGGAGAACTTTGGTCCAGTGTAATACAAGGTACTTCATGACTCATTATCCCCCAACCATCTCCCTTTTTATGAGAAGTCTCCAATATAGGAATCCACCGTTAGGGTGGACATCCAGAGAACTCAACGAGGAATATGGAGTATCTCCTTGAGCTCGGAAATGACCAATGAGTCCACTTACCACATTGGGTAGTAGGGAGGTGTACAGACGCGCTGGAAGTAGAAACCTAGCTGAAATCAGCTCCAGGAGGATGAGAGAGAGAGAGAGAGAGAGAGAGAGAGAGAGAGAGAGAGAGAGAGAGAGAGAGAGAGAGAGAGAGAGAACATGCCGTGCTGCATCAAGTTTACGGGTGTTACGGGTGGCTGCCCCGGACAAAGGGAGGCAGAGAGAGATCCTGTAAAAAGACAATGGGAGATGTCAGGGTACCCGGTTATCCTGCGCTGCCATCTTGACTATCAAAGAAACCGCAAGATGCACAGGGAAGACTAGGGGTGAGGGAAAAAAAAAGAGTTCTAAAGGGAACTCAGCAGAGACACTAGGCACTTGGCTCCTGACCAGCCATGCGCCCCGTTCAGTTCACAGGAGTCTCACCTTCCCCCGTGCGTCCCCGGGAAACCGTGTTTTCCATGTAGGTCATTCCATCACAAGGCTGAGTCACTTATTTGTGGGAGGATGTGGTACAGGTCCTTGGAGAGAGAAAACAGCTCGACCTCAGACAGAAATATGTCCTCTGAAATTTGAGTGGCCTTCTGCTAATTCCCCTGGAGACGGGTGTCGGGTAACCGAGGACAAGATCATAAACACGGTCCCTTTCCGTCCCATCCACCGTGCGCGGCAGTGACTAAGAGATCTCTCTCCTGGGGCCTCGATGTTAAACCTTTCTATGGGAGCCCTTGATGGAAAGGAGTATTTCCATTGTGCAGTCCCCAAAGCGGCCCCTGCACCTCAGGTGAGCTTAGTGCTTCAGTGGACAAGGACACATTCACAGAGGGGACCAATCAACAGAATGGGTACGGAGAGGGGGGCTCAGACCACAGGAGGAGGAAGCCAGCACCCACAGAGGCCCTTACCGATCCGGGAGTTCTGCCCACAAGGCCAGCCCTTGGCCTGTGTTGACTCATCCTCACCCCACAGCTAGGTGAAGATCTGGAAACAGGTTCAGAACTAAACCAAATACTCCGGTAACATGACTGTGGTAGCAGATCCAGCTGAATCAGGAGCTCACGTTCTCTCTGTCCATCCCCCGACACACACACACACACACACACACACACACACACACACACGTGTAGTGCACTAAGGACGGCAGGAAGGTCTGTAAGACAGGCAGAAAGGGGTCAGATACCGGGTGTGGGTGTAGGTTCTCACGGGTCCGTGGAATCAACAGACAGAGGCACCTGGAGGATGAATCCTTAGCCTTTCCCAGCTGCTGCAGGGGGATTCTTCCCTGCGACTGGTTCCGTTGTAGCTTAATAAAGGTCCGTTTATTGCTCTCCACTTTACACCTTTTAGCAAGTTAATCTTTGTCCCCAACATCTCTCATCTAAGCTTCCCAAAGGGACAATGCAAATTCCAAGTTATGGAATATCACAGTTTTCCGGGTTATTCCTCAACCAAGTCTGCGTAGGCTTTGCACTCTTAGAAACTCTCAGACAAGATTCACATGGAGGAACAAAGGGTGAATTAAGGCTAGATGCTAGCACTCTGGAGCCAGGCTGGGTGTAGCTCTGTGGGAATTGTTCCCACAGAAAGGTGTTCTCCATTCCTGCAGCACAGAAGCCTTAAATCAGATGCCCACAGGCATTGTTAAAAATGCAAATGATTGTGTAAAAAAAAAGTTGAAGAAATCCCTTTGCGGGGACAATCCACAGAATCCCCCAGTCCTGAGGTGGGAGGACCTAGAAAGGAAAGGGATTCCTTATAATCCAAGGGCAGTCAAAAAGGACAGACATGGACATAAGGTCCACAGTGGCTCTAGACAGTCCCAGATGAGGGAGACTTACCAGGCTTCCAATCCCCGCAAAACACACACACACACACACACACACACACACACACACACACACGCACGCACGCACAATTAACTGAGGGCTGGGGGTGTAGGGGTAAAGTGGTTACCAAGCGTGTGTGTGTGTGTGTGTGTGTGTGTGTGTGTGTGTATGGTACCAGAGCTTGAACCCCAAGCTTTGTGTACCCCAGGCATTCTGCCACCAAGCTACATCCCCAACCCCCAATACCACACAAAATAAAAATTTAAAAATAACCGTAAGCTGAAGGCTTTTTTGTTTTCATCTGCTTTTTCACTCTCCACGCGGGTGTACAACAGGTGTGCCAGGCTCCGGTGTGCAGCAGGATCCAGTAGCTGTTTGGGACGGCTATCCCTATAGTTGCCCATCCCTTCCCTAGGACACGCCTTCATAGCCGATATCAACGCCATGACTTCTTCCATCCGGGAGCTCGGAGATTGAGAACAGGAGACGGAAGTTGTCAGGGAGCTTATGGCAAGCGCCTCCACAGTAGCAGTGGGACTTCGTGTCCTTGGCCAGAGGAATGCCAAAGGACTCTGGTTTCTGCCTTAAATGTCAGAAGAATTGGTGAGAGGTGGGGGCTCTAGTTTTCTGGTCTGGTTTCTTGTTCCCTTTCTTCTTTTACACAGCTACCCGGACGCTGTTCATAAAGATGTGACCAAAACTCCAGCCCAGGCACCATCCCTTTAATCAACAGCTTTGGGGTGGATCTTGGGGCTTTCATGGTGCAAATGGGTTATATCTATTATAATCTTAGTAGGAAGACAATCTCTGGCCTGTGCAGTCAACGGCTGTCTTAATTTTGTCTCCTCTCGTTTACAGCTGATCTGTACTCAGGTGGCCGCCTATAGTCTAACGCCTCCAAGGCCTGAAAGTCAAAAAGAATGGATACCCTAAACCCCAAATTTCAGCCCACACCCTAAATGGTTTTAGGATCTCAGCTCTTGGTAGGGGTGGTGAGTTTTAGGTTTCCACGTTGGGATTAATAATAGTCTTAGGGGCTGGAGAGATGGCTCAGGGGTTAAGAGCACTGACTGCTCTTCCAGAGGTCCCGAGTTCAATTCCCAGCAACCACATGGTGGCTCACAACCATCTGTAATGAGATCTGGCGCCCTCTTCCTGCCTGCAGTCATACATGTTGTATACATAATAAATAAATAAATCTTTAAAAAAAAAAAAAAAAGCCGGGCGGTGGTGGCGCACGCCTTTAATCCCAGCACTCGGGAGGCAGAGCCAGGAAGATCTCTGTGAGTTCGAGGCCAGCCTGGGCTACCAAGTGAGTTCCAGGAAAGGTGCAAAGCTACACAGAGAAACCTTGTCTCGAAAAACCAAAAAATAAAAAAAATAAAAAAAATAAAAAAAAAAATAATAGTCTTAGAGGCCATTGTGACTAGACCTCTACTCCATGGTCGGCTTTGGACTCCACCTCCTATTCCCCTGGTAACCCTGGGGACTATGACAGCTGCCCTTCCTCAGGGTTTAAAACATCACATGATGGGAAAGCTGCTTCTTCCTGGTCAAAGGAATGGAATTTGCGGCTGGAGAGATAGCTCAGAGGTTAAGAACACTGGCTGCTCTTCCAGAGATCCTGAGTTCAATTCCCAACAACCACATGGTGGCTCACAAGCAGCTATAGTGAGATCTGGTGCCCTCTTCTGGTGTGCAGGCATCCATGCAGGCATGTATAGATAATAAATAAATCTTAAAAAAAAAAAAAAAGAAAAGAAAAGAAAAAAAGAAAGAAAGAAAAAAGAGTGGAATTTGAGTACAGACACTGCATTCTAATCTTCTCCAAAGATTAGAGCATTGTATACTGTTGTTCCCTTCCCTAGTTAATGAAGCTCGGCCTGTCAATCACCTGGCCAAGAGATCGGCCCACAAGAAAGCTGATTGACAGCCAGGCAGCATGACAGCATGGCGCACACCTTTAATCCCAGCACTCAGGAGGCAGAGGCAGGTGGATCTCTGTAAGTTCGAGGCCAGCCTGGTCTACAGAGTGAGTTCCAGGACAGGCACCAAAAACTACACAGAGAAACCCTTTCTCCAAAAAAACAAAAACAAAAAAAAAAAAAAAAGAGAAAGAGAGAAAGAAAGCTGATTAACATGAAGTCCAGCTGAGGAGATGGGAGAATTAATGACCCCCTCCATGATATAGTGTACTTAACTCTCCCAGAAGTCTTCAGCTCTGTTCCTCTGAAGCAACTGCTTAGAGAGCTCGTACCATGGGGTGCTGGTAAGCTTGCCTATTTTTCTGACTTCTGACTCAAAAGGAATAACTTTCCCTTTTTCTTCTTTCTGCCCAAGCATGCTTTCCCTGACACATTGTATCCACACTTCCATAAGTCTCAGAAACAAATGTCCCAGGCTTCATAGCAGATATCTTCTCATACTAGGGACCAAGAATAATAACAGAAGAAGAAAAGAATTCATAATTCACCCTCATCCAGATTTAGGATGTTTAAGATTTAAGCAATGGGCCAGGCAGTGACGGCACGCGTCTTTAATCCCAGCACTCAGGAGGCAGAGGCAGGCGGATCTCTGTGAGTTTAAGGCCAGTCTGGTCTACAGAGTGAGTTCCAGGATAGCCAAATAAAATAAAAAGATTCAAGCTATATCCTTCCGAACTCTAGCTAAATATAGACAAATGATAGGTAGGTAGAAGATAGTAGATAAATTTTTGTAAGTGATTCATTGAGCCATTGGATAGCCATATGGAAAAATAAAATTAGGTCTATCCTTCACACTAACTACTAGGATAAATACAGATGAATCAAGATCTTCATGTAAAAATTAAAACATAAGGGGCTGGAGAGATGGCTCAGCAGTTAAGAGCACTAGCTGTTTTTCCAGAGGATGTGGGTTCAATTCCCAGCACCCACACGGCAGCTCACAACTGTCTATAAATCCAGTTCCAGGGGACCTGGCACCCTCACATAGACATACGTGAAGGCAAAATATCACTGCACATAAAATAAAACAAAAATAAATTAAAACATAAAAACCAAAGCAGGCAGGAGAGGGATGTCAGAGACCAAACATGGACCATGGAAAAGTACTAGCTAAGCCAGAGAACAAGCCCCTACCCTAAACCAAAGATAAGGAACAGGTCAGGCAGGTCAGGTAGCATAGCAACAGAACAATGGGCCTTGACCAGTGACCTTACCACCTAGCAGCCTCACGACTTGCACGACTTGCACGTAGCCCTTCACCTGCACGTCCCCCTTCACCTGCACGTACGGCACGTCGTGCACCCCTTCCCTCCTTCCCTCCCCCTCCCATGCTATATAAGCCTTGCTGAGGAGAATAAAATTTGCAGCTTGATCAGAACACACAGTCTTGCTGTCTTCTCTTGTGTCTCCCCCATCCCTCTCATTCTCTCCCGCAGGTGGGTCGCCCCCGTTGACACCCTGCTGGCGGGGCAGAGGGAGACTTGGTTCAGTGGCTAAGAGCCCTGGGTGTTCTTCCAGAAGAACAAGGTTTGATTCCCAGCACCCACATGGCAGCTCACAACTACCTGTAACTCCAGACCCAGGGATCCAGTGCCCTCTTCTGAGTCCTTGGGCACCAGGCATGTACATGGTGCACAGACATACATGCAGGCAAAACATCCATCCACATAAAGTGAAATAAAATAAAAATAATTCTTTCAGAATTATTTTTTGAAAATGAAGAAAATAGCCGGGCGGTGGTGGCGCACGCCTTTAGTCCCAGCACTCGGGAAGCAGAGGCAGGCGGATCTCTGTGAGTTCGAGGCCAGCTTGGGCTACAGAGTGAGATCCAGGAAAGGCTACAAAGCTACACAGAGAAACCCTGTCTCGAAAAACCAAAAAAAAAAAAAAAAAAAGAGAGAGAAAGAGAGAAGAAAATATTCATAAAATGCTTCATAATGTAAGGGAAGCCAACTCACTCTTAATTACACCTCATAAAACTCATAACTAATAAAAGTAATAAAATATTAGCAAACATACCTCCTTAGCAATATAAAAACCTCCTAAGTGAAAGAAATGTCAGATAAAAGCAGGGTGAAGTCATCTCAAACTGCATCAAATCCAAAGAAGCTATGCTAAAAGAATTTCTAGGGGGAAAAAAAAATCCCAGTGATCTCAGAAGGGGGAAAAAAAGCAATTCATGTAAAAAGAAAAGCAAATGAAAATACACTCACCATTGCTCATAAGAGAATTGCACATTTAAAGTCTGCTGAAAAACCATCTACGTTTCTGAAAGGCAGAAATCCAAACGTTTAATAACTCTAGAGCTGAGGCTGGGGAGGAGACTGCTCTTAAAGAAAAAGAAGAAAAAAAAAAAAAAAGACAGGGGCTATGATTGACACACTGTGAGAAAAAGACCTTTGCAGATATCAGAGAACCCTGAGCGCTAGTGTTTTTCAGTACAATTTTATTGAATCATACGGTTTGCTGCAGTTCATCTTATACTGTAGCTATGTTCCGCTATTACAGTATATTCTATTGAGTGTTACAGTGTTTATTTGTTTGCATATTTTCTCACTTAGAGGCGGGCTTCTCCCACTAGGGCTATTGTACTTTTATTGACTGATTTTATGTTTTATCTTGCTGGGGTGTTTTTGTTTGTTTGTTTGTTTGTTTGGGTCTTTTGAGACAGGGTCTCACTATGTAGCTCTGGCTGTCCTGGAACTCATTATTGTAGAGATCTGCCTACCTCTTCCTCCCAAGGGCTGGTATTAAAGGCAGGAGCTACCACAACTGGTTTATCTTGCATCTGCATGCACAACAAGCGAGATCCAGGACAGGCACCAAAGCAAAGCTACACAGAGAAACCCTGTCTTGGGGACAGAAAAAAAAAAAAAAGGATTTTTTTTATGTATATGTATGTACATCTATATGGGTGCTTTGATTACATGCATGTCTGCACACAAATAAGGGGCATTGGATCCCGTGGAACTCCAGTTATCTGGAAGAGAAGTTAGTGCTTTTGTTTGTTTGTTTGTTTTTGTTTTTGTTTTTTGAGACAGGGTTTCTCTGTATAGTCCTGGCTGTCCTGGAACTCGCTCTGAAGCCCAGGCTGGCCTCGAACTCACAGAGATCCGCCTGGCTCTGCCTTCCGAGTGCTGGGATTAAAGGCGTGCGCCACCACCACCTGTCGCAACTAGTGCTCTTAACCACTAAACCATCTCTCCAGCCCCCTCTTCCTACCCTCTTCACCCCGCTCAGTGTCCCTGGGCAGGTCAACAAGCTCAGGGACCAAGCAAACAAGGAGCGTGGTGCCCCTTCTTGCAAACACCTTGACTTTTTTCTCCTGAAAACCGGTCATTTGTCAATCTTCGGTATACTGGCTGATGGAGTGGGAGATTTTTGGACTGGCGGTCCAATTCTGGTTCCTTTCATCAGGAAAAGTAGGCTTGACTGACTCCAGCTTCTGGGGTTTCTGGATCTTGGAGGAGCGAGCAACGTTTGATCTGATCCTCCAAGGATAGGTCAGCTTTGGTAAAATAGAGATTAGTGCTCAGGTGAGAGGGACAGGGACGTACAGGTCAGATGGGAAGTTGCCGAAGCTGTAGGGGTGCCCTTTAGCCACATCAGACACGCAGGAAGGAGCACCGCGTGAACCAGATCGGAACACGCCCATAAACCCCCAGGGGTCTGCTTCGCGTAGCATCTGGCTCAATCTGCCCTCAGTCCGCTCCAGCTACTTTGAGTAGGATGAAGACAGCTAGCAGCAGAACAGCCGTTCACAGGGTTGGTGTTTGGGGTTGGCACGGGCAGGCTGGGCTTGAGCTCTGCAGTTCACTGGCGCCAGTGAGGAGCTGTTTAGGAGAGCCCTCAATCCAGAAAGAGGCGTTCCTCTGTGACCTGTGTTACCAAATTAGCGAAAAATCAGACCCTGTGTTTCCCATGGGCTGCATGCAGATGTGCCAGCTGTTTGTCCGAGCACGCGGATCACTCTACAAAGCTCCTTCCTGTCTGAGGCACAATGCCTCAGATGCACTGGGTATCTCTGGAGCCATCTGCCCTGGAATTCTCTTGATCCCACAGCCTAGTCGCGGCTCGGGGAAGAACCAGGAATCAGCAGCTCATCTCTGCCCGTCCGGTTGCAGTGTGACTTAGGACAAGAGGAAGTCTATCAGAAAAGCCGGGGTGAATACTTTCTGTCCTCAGATAGATAATTACAGGGAGAGGATGTGTATCCCAGAACACTCGTGCAAACTGTAGGTCTGTAGGCAACACCTGTGTTCCTCTCCACACCCAAAGAGCATGTGTGTACAAGGAAGTCGAAAGCATTTAGATAGTCCAAGGAAGGCGACTGAGCGGGGAGGGTGGGATAAACAGTCCTGTCGGCTTCAAGTAAACATCAGCGTCGCCAAAACCTTGTTCCCAGCCTGCAGACATTTTGGACCTGCCTCTTCTCTGTCCTACCTTCGGCTCTTTATTTCTCTTTTTTTTTTTTTTTTTTTTTTTTTTTTTTTGGTTTTTCGAGACAGGGTTTCTCTGTAGCTTTGCGCCTTTCCTGGAACTCACTTGGTAGCCCAGGCTGGCCTCGAACTCACAGAGATCCGCCTGGCTCTGCCTCCCGAGTGCTGGTATTAAAGGCGTGCGCCACCACCGCCCGGCTGGCTCTTTATTTCTATGGCACTTATCACCATGGTACCTAAGGATTCAGATCAGCTCATTAAGTTCAAAAGCAAACCGTCAGTGGGAAGACTCCTTCCTCCCCTGAAGCCAGATCTGGGATCCCCGGAGCTGAGCTTGGAGGAGGAGCCACAAAAGGAAACACTCCAGAAGAGGAGCCAGCACTGATTATCTATCAAATGCCCACAGGGTGAAAAATCTTATTAGCTGCCTGGAATTTTAGAGTAGACTCGCCCTCAAGGACTTAGAGCCCCTAAGGCAACCAAAGGCTCTCCACTGTATCAGTAATGTTTGGACAGACCATTATTCCAGGGCTAGTCCTTGCCAAAGGGATTACTCATCTCAAAAACACCAGCTCAGCCCAGGACTCTCCTCTCGCTGTCCTCAGGGCAAACCACTTAGGTTAAGTCAGTGCTACAGAGACAGGTTGAGGGGAAGGATTCATGGGACAGGCAGAACTAAACCAAGAGGTGGTTAGGGTCTCATAGTGAAAAGCTGACTCCACGAAAGGCAAGATTCACAAACTGTGTGTGTGTGTGTGTGTGTGTGTGTGTGTGTGTCACACTGCATGACCTCTTTATTGGCTTTAAGTAATAGAACGAACTCTAAACAAAAAGAGGAACCTTCGCAAAGAATCTTTTTTTTCTATTATCAGCTTGATACAGTACAAATTCTTATCCTAATAGTGAAATGTTTCACTGAGGCTTGCCCAGTGTTTGAGTAAAACCAAAACTTATTATAAGCCACAGTCATCCTAGGGTCCCCCTTGCTATGTAGCCTCCCTGGTTCTGTGGGTTGCAGTCTGATTGTTCTTTACTTTATATCTAGCATCCACTTATGAGTGAGTACATACCATGTTTGTCCTTCTGGGTTTGGGTTACCTCATTCAGGATGATATTTTCTAGTTCCATCCATTTGCCTGCAAATTTCATGCTGTCATTGTTTTTCTCTGCTGAGTAGTACTCCATTGTATATATATATATATATATATATATATATATATATATATATATATAATATATGTATATATATATAATATATATATATTATATATATACACACCACATTTTCTTAATCCATTCTTCAGTTGACGGGCATCTAGGTTGTTTCCAGGTTCTGGATATTTCAAATAATGCTGCTATGAACATAGTTGAACATGTATCTTTGAAGATTCACAAACTCTTATTCAAATGATATCCAGAGAGGTCAGATCCTTGGTTCTAGCGCCCGTTTTCCCACCACCTCCACAAATACTCTAAAAAGACAACTTAATCTTGGCGCTTGGAGAGATGGTTCAGCAGTCGAGAGCTGCTCTTACAAAGGACCAGAATTTAGATCCCAGCACCTACATTGAGTGGATCAAGGAGAATCAACACCTTCTTCTGGCCTTCAAGGGTGAGCACGAACACACACACACACACACACACACACACACACACACACACACACACACACACGTGGGGGGGTGTCTTTTTTTTTTTTTTTTTTTTTTTTGAGACAGGGTTTCACTACTTAGCTCTGACTGTCGTGGAACTCACTGTGTAGACCAGACTGGTCTTGAACTCAGAGAGATCTGCCTGCCTCTGCCTTCTGAGTGCTGGGATTAAAGGTGTGTACCACAATGCCCACTTATAAGTCTTTTTTAAAAAATAAATCATTAATCTTTTTTTTCATCTGAAAAATGTGGATCTAAAGTTCTCTACATAAGTCACAAATGAGAATATGGTTTGACAAACTATTCTACTGCTATTTCTAGAAGCAACAGACCTTTAATGGGGTGTTCGGCAATTGTGAGCACATTGGAGTCTATGCAGGTTGTAACTCTTTAGAGACCCCATCACTGATGGAGTACTGAACATGGGACTCTCCCAGAAGGCCTTGGTGAAGAGATTGCAGAACCCAGAAGCCTTCTACCCAGAATTCTCCCTCCATGACATTCCCACATGATCACCAACTCCAGGGATCCAGTTTTAATCTCCAAATGCTTTCATTCCCTCATCTCAGTTCTGGTTCTAAATCTCACACAGACTATCATCCCTTCCACAAAAATCCAGTGTTTTTAAAAAGGAAGTTGTCCTTGAACATTTTATTTCCTCTAAAGAAAACACCCCATTTCCCTCTGCTGTCCTGGGTTTCTGGCCCTGTGATTCAGGATGCCCTTTTCCCATCTGCCCTTCTTTCTAGAGAGGACTTGATCAGAGTCATGGCATACTCTGGCCACTAGGGGACGCTCGAGGTCCCCTTAATCGCTCTAGATAAGCAGCTGGCACAGTCTAGGACGCAAGAGTTGAGCCAATGTGGTGTAGAAACTTTTCTTATCGGATTATCTTTGGATCCCCAGTCACCAAACAATGACACGGAGACTTATTATTAATTAGGGAAGTTTGGCCTTAGCATAGGCTTTTCCCCCAACTAAGCTCTTATAACTGTTTCTATTCATCTACATTCTGCCTCGTGGCTTGGTTACCTCTCCTCCACACCGTATATCTATCTGACTTCTTTAGTGTCTCGTTGGAGTCTCTGCCTCTCTTCTTCCCAGAATCCTCTCTTTCCCCGGACATCCTGACTATTCTCTCCCCGCCTAGCTATTGGCCATTCAGCTCTTTATTAAACCAATCAGAAGGCTCCTTAGGCAGAGACACATCTTTACAGTGTACACAAATATTCTGAAACAATGTGTTTCCACTCTCCTAGTCTCTCTACTGGAAGTCCCTGCCTCTGGTCTTGTCAGAAAGATGGAATGGGAATCGGGCAGCAGTGATGGGCACGCCTCTAATCCCAGCACTCAGGAGGCAGAGGCAGGTGGACCTCTGAGATGGAGGCCAGCCTGGTCACATTAAAAGCATGGACTATCGGCCGGGCGGTGGTGGCGCACGCCTTTAATCCCAGCACTCGGGAGGCAGAGCCAGGCGGATCTCTGTGAGTTCGAGGCCAGCCTGGGCTACCAAGTGAGTCCCAGGAAAGGCGCAAAGCTACACAGAGAAACCCTGTCTCGAAAAACCAAAAAAAAAAAAAAAGAAAAAAGAAAAAAAGCATGGACTACCACACCCAGCTGCATTATCTTCTTGATCGGGATTCTTTTTTTTTTTTCTTTTGGTTCACATTGATACTATGGGTTACAATGAAAAGCTACTCCCTACAAAAAAAAAAAAAAAAAAACCTAAATCTAGATCCTGCGTGGCTTACCGTGGTCATCTTGAACGGCTGGGATTTAGACAAACCTCTGGGCCTTTCTGGGAGGGTGTTTCCACAGAGGTTTGACTGGGGTGGGGGGAGCCGGAGCGGAGCATCCGCATTCACGGCTCTCTACTTCCTGACTCTGAGTGCAAAGTAACCAGCCACCTCACGCTGCACCTACCCCAGATCCAAATAAACCTTTCCTTCCTGGAAGTTGCTCTTGGGTAGTTTCTCACAGCAATGAGGGAAGTAACTAATACATATCAGAAGGAGAGGTCAGAAGGGATGGGATTTATTGGACCCCTCAGTGTGATCCCTACCTAGACTTTGGGTCCTGCCAATGCAGTTACTTCACCAGACCCCAGAGGCTAGAGCCATTATACTGCTGTAGCCCTATAACAGCGTTAATCCCAGCACTCGGGAGGCAGAGACAGGTAGATCTCTGTGAATTCGAGGCCAGCCTGGTACAGATCGAGATCCAGGACAGACAGGCACCAAAACTACACAGAGAGAAACCCTGTCTCAAAAAAACAAAACAAAAGACAACAACAAAAAAAAAAACCAAACAACCCACAACAACAACAACAACAACAACAACAACAACAACAAAAAACCCTTAACCTGTTCATGCTTAGATGACAAAGATACCTTACACTGAGCAGCTCACCACTCACTCTATGGCTGCACAAATATTCCTGCTCAGACGCAAAAGTGCCAACAGTTTTTCCTTAATAGACTGACACCAGGATTTTACCCCTCAGACAGAACCTGGATTCTTCATAGTGAGGTGTGTCCGTTTGCACAGTGACCCGGGGTTTATTCACAAAGTAAGCCCATCTAGCCCTTGGTCAGAAAAGCCTCCAGGGACTCGGTCTTTATGTGATTTTCTCCAGACAGATCTCAGTGAAGGATCTTGTCTTGCCCTTGATGGGGCTGCCCTTCCTCTAGGGCGTCCATACCTGCCAGGAGGTGACCTCTGGCCTGTGTGCTGAAGAGTTCCCAGCAAAGCGCTTCCTTTTGAATCTGCTTAGCCCTAAAGCAAGACAGAACATAGGCGCGAAATATATCCCGCACAGAGCGGCCTTCACTTCAGGGAGCCACTGAAGTTCTGTGGGCTCACCCCAGCATAGCAGAAATGTCTCCCGACCTTGCCAATCTCCTTGGCATGTTGTAGGAAAGGGAGTGAATAACTAGCCTCGGGTGGGGCTGCCTCTCCTAGAGCACCATGGACACAACACCCCTGCCGCCGCCCCAGATAGTCTCTGTCTCTACATTTGGGCCAGGGAGCAGGATTTATCTGCCAGCTTCAGGGTGTCTCAGGCTAGTGACAAGGTGCGAAAGACCCTGATTTAAAAAACGCCTTCTCACAGAATTCTGATCTGCTAACTTGGCCGGACTAAGATCTGAGGCTATCAACCTGTCACGTAAAAGGGGAGGGGCGTATGAAGTGATTCCAATTTTAAAACCCTTTCTGATAAGAAAGGAGGTTACAAAGGAATACACAGAGGCCCACACGCATTAACACATTGATTTGTTACTTGGAGTACTTGGAGATGTTAAGGAGCTCCGGGAAGGCAAAAGGCAAGCATGCCCTTCTCAACTGAGTTTGCCCTGGTGAGCTAGACGGCTTGGCTCAGGGGATGCCTCCATCTGCGCCCTGCACCCCACTGCGCCCTGCACCCCACTGCACCCTGCACTCCACAGCGCCCTGCATCCAACAGCACCCTGCACCCCACTGCGCCCTGCACCCCACTGCGCCCTGCACACCACAGCGCCCTGCATTCCACTGCGCCCTGCACTCCACAGCGCCCTGCATCCAACAGCACCCTGCACCCCACTGCGCCCTGCACCCCACTGCGCCCTGCACCCCACAGCACCCTGCACCCCACTGCGCCCTGCACACCACTGTGCCCTGCAGCCCTGCCCGGCGCCCTGAGGCCAGCTCCGGAAATCCCTTCCCCAGAACCTGAACTTGGGCTTGTAACTGACAGCTTCATCCTCAAAGGACTTCAGACAGAAGACCTGAGTGTCGTCGCAGGGGCCAGCAGCAGCGCCCGGGATCCTGCCAAAGGCACGGACCTGTCACCGTCCTAAACAACCATAGACGACAGCGCACACTCTAATTCCGTGCTTGCTGCCACCAGGTGGCGCCACACGGCCACCAGCAGAGCACCAAGACACGGTCTCCTGAGTCCATCCTCCACCCTCCCTTCCCACTCGACACTCCCAGATCAATTAAAAAATTAAAATGAGGGAGCTGGAGAGATGGCTCAGAGACTAAGAGCGCATGCTGCTCTTGCAGAGAGCTCAGGTTCGATTCCCAGCACACATACATGGTGGCTCACAACCGTCTGTAATTCCTGTCCCCGAGGATGCCACTTTCTGACGTCCGCGGGCACCAGGCACACACCATGTGCTCAGACTCACATGCAGGCAAAACATTCAGACACCGAAAATGACGTATTTTCTTATCCTCTTTTTTTTTTTTTTTTAATAAAAATTTAAAAGAAACTGACAGGGGAAGTTGTTGGCATCGATGGCACTGAACATACAGGTAGCAACAGAGATTGCTGTTTAAGAAGATGGAATGGAAGTCCTGACACGCGGCTGTATCCTGTGATCCCAGGCTGAGGTTTAGGCAGAACACCTATGCTCCAAATTCCAGACCAGCGGCAGTCTGGGATACATAAGGAGACCCTGTCTCAGTGCGAGGATGCAACAGGGCCCTAGACCTTAGTATGACCTTAGCACAGCTGACTCCCTCATGGAAGTACCATTCAGGCTGTAAAACTCGGCACACGACAGCACCATCTGCCAAAAGTAAAACAAACGCCTAGTCCATCAAAGTTCACGTGGTGGTGGCAGGAGGCAGAGGCAGGCAGATCTATGAGTTTGAGGCCAGCCTGGTCTACAGAGTGAGTTCCAGAACAATCTCTACATAGAGAAACCCTGTCCTCGAAAAACCAAAATAATAATAATAATAATAATAATAATAATAATAATAATAATAAAAATAAAAAAATAAAGTCCATAGTTTCTGGGAAAGTCTCTAAATGTACTAACTTTGCTTTTTGGCTTCTGTAGTTCCGCTTCTGGCTAACTGTTCTTTTTAACTGAAGTCTGTCAACCGAGGACATGGTTTTTGTGCTTCAAAGCTCACCCTGAGGAAGGCTTGGTGCTATGCTGGGATCCTGGACACCCCGTGTAGTTGATGGCCAGCTAATAAAGACTTTCTATTGGCTTAAACCCATATCCGAGCAATCTTCTCTGCTTCACAACAGGGAAGGGAGAAGGAAGTGTGTGTGTGTGTGTGTGTGTGTGTGTGTGTGTGTGTGTGTGTGTGTGTTTTAAACACACATTTAATATATGTATATCTTACGTGTATATATGTTATGCATGTGTTATATTATACTAAATTATACTAAATTTAAGTATATAACGAAAATAAATGGCCTAGTGCATAGTAAGTAGCAATTAGATGGTAGAAGATGGATGAATGGATAGCTGGAAGGATGGAAAGATGGATGGTTTTTTTTGAAGCAGGATCTCATGTAGCCCAGGCTGACCCAAAATCACTATGTTGGGGTTATTATTGCTATGATGAAACACCATGACCACAAGCAAGTTGGGGACAAAAGGGTTTATTTGGCTTACACTTCCACATCATAGTCTGTCAATGAAGGAAGTCAGGGCAGGAACTCAAACAGGGCAGGAACCTGGAGGCCAGTAAGCCAGTAGCAGCCCTCCTCCATGGCCTTTGTATCTGCTCCTGCCTCCACCTCCCAGTGCTGAGGGATTACATGGGCACCATGTCTGGCATGTATTTTATATTTAATTTATATGCAATTTCTATGAAGTTTTACATTTTAAATTATTTTTTAGATTTACATATTTTATTTAATGTGTATGAGTATTTTGCCTGCATGTACGTATGTGTACCACCACAGGTGTGCTAAGTACCCTGAGAAATCAGAAGAGGGTGTCAGATCCCCTGGAACTGGAGTTCCAACTGATGGTTGCGCCATCATGTGGGCCCTGGGAACCGAACTCAGGTCCTCTACAAGAGCAATAAGTGCTCTTGGCTGCTGAGCCATTTCTCCAGTTCCAACCATGAATTAACAAATTTTAAGAACATATGGGAAGGGACTGGGGAGATTGCTCAGTGGTCAAGAGCAATCTATTCCAGGGGACCTGAGCTGGGATCTCAGCCCCTCACCAGGTACCTCCAGCTCCAGAGAATGTTATACCCTCTTCTGGCCTCCCTGAGTAAACAAGGGGCATAGGTGGGGCCAGGGGTGAAAGGGGATCACTTAGAAAGACTATATTATAGCCAGGCATGGTGGAGCACACCTTTAATCCCAGCACTTGGGAGGCAGAGGCAGGTGGATCTCTGAGTTAAGGCCAGCCTGGTCTACAGAGCGAGTTTCAGGACAGCCAGGGATACATAGAGAAACACTGTGTCAAAAAAAAGAAAAGAAAAGAAAAGAAAAGAAAAGAAAAGAAAGAAAGAAAGAAAGAAAGAAAGAAAGAAAGAAAGAAAGAAAGAAAGAAAGAAAGAAAGAAAGAGAAAGAAAGAGAGAGAGAAAGAAAGAAAGGAAGAAAGGAAGGAAGGAAGGAAGGAAGGAAGGAAGGAACATATTTCACTCCTACACAAGAAAGTCAGTCTTTTGGGATTTGGAGAGTTAATTTGGAAATTTTAGACATTTACAAAAGTTGAGGAAATTATATAGTGAGTCCCCCTACTCCTTCACTCGGAGTTACTAAATATCAACACCTGGCCAACTCCATCCCAGCTATACCCCAGGGTCCCCTCCACCCATCAGCTGGATTACTTTAGAGCAAATCCCTGAGCTTGCAGAGTTACACTCATGAATACTTTAATTTACGATATTTTTAAGCTCGGTGTGTATTTCATATGGCCTGTGTGCACAGTCTGTCCATTCTGGAGGTTTCCCATGACATTGAAGATCCTCCCCACAGCGGCATTTGACTCCCCAGATTGTACCTGAACACCGAACCAATTATGGGAACTTGGAGCAACAATTTCTGTAGCTAGAAAAGTATTTCCTCATCTTGAGGGCTGTGTTCTAAGGAAAGTGTGATGTGATGTGATGTTCAGTGGCTGGCTTCCTCCCAGTGAGAATCAAGGGACATTCTTTTATCCATAGTGACAGCCTGGGCTGAATTACCGAATGCAGGGGAAGGAATGTCTATTAGTTAAATTCCTTTGCTCAGGGCAGGATGTGATCCATTCATCTAGACACAGGAAGGTTTTAGGATACGCATATTAAGTATTGCAGGGATAACCCATTGTCTGCCTAAAGTGTTCGTACTCAGGTGCAATGTTATTTTCACATGGAATTATTTTTCTTCAAGGAAATTCTGGAACACACACACCTGCCTAATAGTAAGAGCCCTTTGAAAAAGAGAAAAATGGACAATAGACAAATAAGGTTTATTCTCCATTCAACCCTGTTTTTAAAATCGGCACACCTGCCATTCGTGACTTGCTTCCCGATGGATGGACAGTGCCAATGGGATGGGAGGGGGACCAGAGTCCTGATATTGGCAAGGTGCCTCTTTTCTAGTATAATAATAGCATCAAATACTTATATTTCTGTGCGTAGTACATGTTCACAAAAATGACGTTCTATGCTTAATCCTCCTAACTCTAGAAATTTACATTTTACCCAGTTTACAAAAGAGATCAAAAAAACAAAAATGCAGGGGATCCAGAAATACACCCAACCACATTTCACTCTAACTTTTAGGTTACTAGAAGGTGGATTCTCTCTCTCGTATAGAAATCTAGGTGTCGTTTTATTATTATATAGACACTTGTCTTCCACTTCCTCTCCAAACAGGAAACAGTGTAATCATGTGACCTCAGAGAATCTGGGCCTACCATGTGAATCCCTGTTTCCTCCATTCCCTTTCAGCAACATGAGTTCTCTTGCTCAGGTGTCCTCTCTAGTGGTCCTGTTTTCTGATCATTCTTCCCAGGGCATGAGTGAGGATTCCAATGACAAGCCTCCAATCCCTACGGTCTCAGCACCTTGCCAATGAGAGCTCCAGGGTCGGGTGCCTGCTTCTACTGAGCCATGAGCCAACAGACCAAGACATGAAAGTCCAGGACCCTCAAACACTTCCAGGAGAGGACCAAGGATGTGACCATTATGTCTGTGGTCACCAGCCAGTGAGCTGAGATTCAGATCAAGGACTCCTCAAAATCCGTTTTTTCTTTGGAAACCTTGGTCCTTCCAGGAAGGTGTAAGTGTCCCTTGTTCACGTTGCCAAGAGGATTTGGGCACATTTCAAGTGTCCTTGCAAAGGAACGGCTGATGCTCCCAACAGCCTCCTACTTGTTGAAGACAGGGGTCGGTCTGCTGATCTTCAAGTCCCTCAGTGCTCAGCCTCAGAAAGGGTAGGTCCCCCTATAAATTAATTCAAAGCTAGTGCAGTGGCATACACCTATAATGCCAGTGCTCAGTAGGTAGAGGCAGGAGGATCAGTGTTGGAGATCTCCAGCCCAGGGCCCCCATTCCAAACCATAATGTCTTTTTTTTTAATTTTTTTGAGGCAGGATTTCTCTGTGTAGCCCTGGCTGTCCTGGAACTCACTCTGTAGACCAGGCTGGCCTCGAACTCACAGAGATCTGCCTGTCTCTGCTTCCTGAGTGCTGGGATTAAAAGGCATAAGCCACCACCACCCAACCAGAATTTATCTTTAATACAAATCTCCTTCCTAGAGCCCAGCACTTTACTGCCTACTCATACCACATATTTGACACATGAATATTCTTTTAACTTTGGGAGTGTTTATACTGCTTTCTCATTTGCTAAAAGGAAGATAGTTCTTGAGATGAGAGGCTCGTATTTGACACATTCACTGAGCAGGAGATAATTTCTTAAATTTCCTTAATCCCATATGGCCCAGTTCTTTGTCATATGTCGATCTTCCTCCCAACAATGGATCTTCTTCCCCCATGAATATCCTTGTATCACTACCAAAGTCATTTAAATTCTACCTCTGTGCATTTAATTATTTCAGTTTCAAAGCAAGGCTGACTAACCCAATATTCTTGCTTAAAAATTTAATTACGTTTATTCATTTTGTCTGGGGCAGGAGCACATGCAGAGTGCTTGTGGAAGTGAGAAGATGACACATGGGAGTTGATACTCTTTCACCATGGGGACCCTGCATCCTGGGGACCAAACTCAGGTTAGCAGGCGTGGCAACATCACTTTAAACTGCTGAGTCATCTCACCACCTCCAACCATTTCATTTTAAAGATGACTCGAGCGAGGTTTGGAAGTCAATAATGTGGCCAAAGTACATGGCTATGGGGCAGAGTAGCTGGAGCTGGGGCCAGGCCAGGGAGTGCTCCTCTGCAGGACACAGCTCTTGGGGCATTGGAAGAGGTTAGGGGCACAGCATGAAAGCCACAGCATTTTTCTTTGAGGAGGATCAAGTCTTCTCCAAGACACTGAACTGAGTAACGGGTTGTTGCTACTTGCTGCTCAGCTCCCTGGGAGAACTTTCGGTTGGGCCGGGTTATGGCTCGTTTTCCTCCAAGCTCTGCTCTTGTCCCAGCTTGCAGTTTTCTCTCCAGCTGCTGTGCAGAGCTCCTCTTTCCTTGTGTTCCTACAGTTCTTGGCACTGGTGTTTGCCTTGGCATGGAATCCAGGCTGCTGACTAACAGTTATATAAGGTGAAGAAATCTATCAGGCATGGCCTCGCCACAGGTATGCAGGACCTAAAGGCCATAAAAACCTGGAGATACGTAACAGAATAGCCTGCTTTTGCCATTTATGTGAAATTGTCTAAATGCATTGCCCTTGCTAGGTCTTAAGAAGAGCTTAGCTCTGACAAGCGAGGGGCCCCGAAGTCTAATTTCCTCCCACTTCTAAGATAAATTGCAAGAAGTCGAGCTTGCTCAACAGAGCTGCTTGAGCCCCCGTGTGTCAGTGAAGTCTCCGAGTTTTCAGGACAGTCTTTCTTTGGATCATGTATGAAATGATACATCTTGACACTTGAAACAAGTCAAAAGACTGAAAGTAAAAGGGAAGAAAAAAAGGGAGGGAGGGAGGGAGGGAGGGAGAGAGGGAGGGAGGGAGGGAGGGAGGGAGAGGGGGGAATTAAACCAACCTGGGCTAGAGAGATAGCACTTGCTGTTCTTACAAAGGACCCAAATTCAATTCTCAGTACCCACATCAAGCAGATCATGACTGCCTATATCTCCAGCTCCAGGGCATCCAAAACCCTCTTCTAGCCTCTGCAAACACGTGCACACATGCACACGCACTTTAAAAGACAAATCTGAAACTAGGGATGGAACTACCAGTTGTTTTGCTCTCTCAGAATAAGAGTAACAGCATCCAACAGTCAAAGCACTGAGGGAAGCTGAAGGGATCTTGAGAAGGAAAATATTTTCCCTTACTGGGTAGCAATAATTATGCTGCCAAGCAATTCTCACCGTCTAAGGCTTAACATGGGACAGGAAAGAACATCTGACAATTCTTCAGATTTTGAAATGTGGTATTTTGACAGAAACTTCAGTTCAAGGACTAGCAGGAGCCTGTAACGGATGTTTGAAATGCCATATGCAAAAACCCATCAGCATGAGGCTGACTGAATCAGTCACTGGCCCATCTGGCAATGGGATGCTCTACAGAAATGGTAACTTTCCTTGTGTTTGTGCTTTCTGCCATGCTAGGGATTGAACCCAGGACCCTGCACATGCTAAGTGCTCTACCACTGGGACACCTGCCCCCCCACCCCACCCCCGCCTCAGTTCTTTTTCAACCTTAATAATTGTAATAATTGTGTGACCCCAGGATTTTGTCCCACCGATGACAAGGAATGAAGCCCTCAGACTCTAGAGGCACAGGGTTTGACCAGCATATTTTTACAAAAAAAAAATAAATAAATAAACTCAAAGGGAGAAGGTTCCAATAAAGGGTATCATCCCAGCAGCAAGGGCTGTATGCTTTTATATGGCTAAAGAACAAGGAAAACAGTAGTTCTTCAGGTACACGGATGGATGACCTTTTCCCCTGGGACCAGACCTCTGCCATCAACCGATATAGTATCTAAAAGTCATCAAGCAGACCGGCTTTGTCTGTGAAGCATCGGCAATCCAGACAACCAGGTCACTCACTAGACACGGGCCTTGCTGGGGCCAATCCCTAACTGCTTGGATTCCCTGTCTCCTGCCTGAAGACAGTTTGCTACATTTCTCAGGATTACTCTGAATTTACACTGATTCCCCAGTCTCCTGCCTCAGCCTTCCAAACAGCTGGGAGTAAGAAGCCAGCTTGTTTATAGCTTTTTGTTTTGACTGCACCCTGTCTGGCCTCCTGTTTCTGCTTTATGTTCATCTTCATTTATTGGGAGGGCCTCATATGTGCGCTAGGCCAGTGTTCTACCTGAGCCAAACCCACTTGCCAACTTCACCATTTGGAGTAAACATGTCTTACTTTTATAATGGGGAAAATCCAATAAACCATTTTCACATTATTCATTTAAAAGCATTTAGAGAGGTAATTGAGAGCATAACTTTAGAAACCAAACTGCCAGGTTCAAGTCTCAATACCATCCATTTGTCCTACCTTCAGCTACTTGCTTGAGGTTTCTATTCATTGAAAGTATGTAGCAGATGTGGTGGCACACACCTTAATCCCAGCACTCCAGAGGCAGAGGCAGGCAGATCTCTGTGAGTTTGAGGCCAGCCTGGTCTACAAAATCAAGTTCCAGGACAGCCAAGGCTGTTACACAGAGAAACCTCATCTCAAACCACCACCACCTCCTATAAAAGGAAAAATGCACTCTCCTATAATACGTCCCGTCACCTGTCTGCTAACACAACAGGAATGTTCGATCTTCCAAGAAACTTTGGAGGTTGGCAAAACATACACATGTACAGTCGAATTTTTGGTTTAGATTGCTGTGTTATTCTATTCCAGATTACTTCAACACTTCAGTATCATCTCTCTTATGTAACAGAGCGAATGTTCTCGTTTTTTATATTGAGTTTGATGTTTCAATGCTCCCTCTTGCTCTGGACCAACCCACTTACCACTTATGGCCAATGGCTGTGAGATTTCATTGGGGCCACCAATCTTCAGCTTAGATTTTTCTCAAAGCACATGACTTGGGGATCAAGTACTTCCCAACACATTCCTGTGATTCCCACCACCAGCCCAAGTTAGACCCTGGTAGACCTCTAGCTTCTAAGTGGGGGTGCTAGGGATTGAATCTAGTCTCCCATCTACATTGGGCATGTGTTCTGTCCCCAGCCCTGCTCCAGGTACCCTTCCATGTTTTTAAATTCTGAGACATGGTGTCACTAAGTTGACCAGGCTGGCCTTGAACTCACTTGTCTTGTTCAGCCTCCTAAATAGCTGGAATACACTGTGGTGATGCATTGTATACCCCACCATACTGTGCCTCCCAATAAAATTTGCCTGGAGATCAGAGGAAAAAGCCAGCCACTATATAGAAGTCAGACAATAGTAGCACACGCCTTTAATCCTGTCACTTAGGAGGCAGGGATGTGTGTAGATCTATGTGAGTTCAAGGCTGGTAACACGGCTAACAGCCAACACTGTACAGACAGACAGAAAGTGACAGAGCTGGGCAGGAAGAGGAAGTGATGTAGCTGGACAAAAGAGAGCAAATCAGATGGCAGCACAGCAAGGCATATAGGCGTGAATAGACAGAAGTATCTTGTCTTTTGGAAGCTGCGGAGTTGGTGAGGTGAGGTTAGCATGTGGCTCTTCTATTCCTCTGATCTCAGGTTTTCATCCCTATATCCGGCTCCATGTTTTCTATTAACAAGACCGTTTAGAAATACATCTACAATACAGGCCTGTGCTGCCAGGTGTGGCTAATGCAGACTTTTCTTCATGCTCAGAAAGGCTAGTCCTCAATGAACTCAGCTTCCAGACAAGCAAATGCAATGCCTATGTGCCCCACCACTACCATTCCCCTCTCCCTTCATGTCCTGTCCCCATCTACCATATCCATAACCCGAATAAAAGGCAGCCACTGCTATCAGCCAGGACAGAATCACTCACTGCTCAGCCATCTCCTCAGCTAGCTCCCCATACACTGGGATAGAACTTTCCCAGTCCAAGCTGCTCCTCTGAATCACACTAGCTTTAAGGATCTTCTGAAGCATTTCTCATGCTATGGGGTACCAGGAAGCAGTCTGATCCTGTTACTCACTAAAATGGCTTTACAAAAGTAAAACTCACGCATTAAACAATACATTGATCCATTTAAAAACCCAATCTAACTAACTCAGAAAACAAAACACATGAGAACCTTACCTATTTTATCCATGTCATTCCAAGACCTTTCCGTATGTGTAATTGCAGAGCCACAAAGTAATAGTTGAGTGTACCTGGGCAGTAGTGGAAATGCCAAGTATGCATGAGGCCCTGGGTTCACTTTAAGAGCGGACAAGATGCAGGTACCCCCGCTGCCAAGCCTGACAATATGCATCTAATCCTTGGGAAAGAGAAGATGGACTCTCACAAGTAAGTAGTTCTCTGATACACACACATGCACACCATGGCACACAAGTCAAAAGTAGTAAGAATTGATTGCTCACAAAAACAAAACAGAGCTGAGCGGTGGTAGCACACGCCTTTAATCCCAGCACTTGGAAGGCAGGCAGATCTGAGTTTGAGGCCAGCCTGGTCTACACAGTAAGTTAGAGGACAGCCAGAACTACATAGTGAGACCCTGTCTAAAAAACCAATAAAGAAAAACAAAAAACAGCACTGAATTCTTGAACCAATCAAACTAAACTATATATCAACAGGAAATTAGACCTAGGAATGAGCTGGCCATAATTAATCCAATGGAGTTAATGACCGGTTTTAACACAAGTCATGTTTTCCTCCACATGGCTTCTTGCTCACTCCCCTACAGTCAAGGTTCTTCACTGGGGAAGCAATGTGGGCTATCACACACATCTGGACTACTGCTCCCTTCAATGTGTCACAGCTGGTAGAGAGGAGGAGGAAGAGAACATTCCAGGATGTTTTCCGGATGATCTTACTGTCTGGCTTTACAATCTATGTACCATTCACACACAAAGGCAAAACATTCCCAAGCCAGCTCTGCTTTCCTTGAACACAAAAATAAAAATAACGGGTTCTATTCATCCTGAGACTATTATTTGGAGCAGATCTGTATGGAGACAGGGTTATTACACAGTACGAGCTGGAGAGTTTTAAAAGGCAGCTGTACCCCTATTTGGCAGATTATAAATATGTAATGCGATTTGAAGAGATGTAAATTCAGTATTTAAAATCACTGAAAAATAGATGTCAAGTCAGTATCTACCTGTCCACCCACCCACCCACCCTTCTGCCTACCTTATATTTTAGCAAATCTAAAGTGCTCTCTTTTACGTCCTCTATGAGGAGGCTGAGATGGGAAAGAACGGCTTCAAGGCTAGGAAAGGCAGCATTCACAGAACTCCGTTCAGACAGCAGGGCAAGGATGCTCAAGCGCGTCAGTGACAGGAGCAGTACATGGCGTTACACAGCCAAGCATCTGTCAGATACTAGCTCATCCAGGAAGAATCCACTTGTCATTTTGTGGGAAGAAATCATTAACGACAAGAGATCAGTCAATTCCACCTCATGAAACTCTAAATTAAACTCTGCCTTTAGCCATATGTTTATTTCCTGAAATCTTAGCACACACACAAAAAATCTCTAACACTGAAAACACACACTAAGTTTTCAACGGCAGGAAAAAAAAAAGGTCATTACATACATCTACAATTTACCTCTTAAATTGAGGCTGATAGCAAGTTAAAATTTTCTGCTTATGGTCGGGCTATAGTGGTGCATGCCTTTAATCCCAGCACTTGGGAGCCAGAGGCAGGTGGATCTCTGTGAACTGAGGCCAGAATTAGAGTTCCAGGACAGCCAGTGCTGTTACACAGAGAAAACCTGTCTCAAAAACTCAAACTAAATAAATTTATTTATGGTGCCATTGGGTATAATTAGGTATTAAAGTGACAATAAATGAAGAAAATATATAACCTAGTATCCCACACTTTCTAGCTCCCACACTGGATGGTCCACGGCTGCCTATTAACTCCAGTTTCAGGAGATCCAATGCCTTCATCTGGCTTGTTGGTACTACTGTGCACATTATACACTCTTGCTACACACACATACTAACACCCCTTAAACAAACAAACAAAACAGATTTTCAACTTTAAGCCTTTGACTCAATTCTAAAAGAACTCAGAATTTTTGTTGTTAAAATTAGAAATAAAGAGCCAGGTGTGGTGGCACACACCATTAATCCCAGCACCCAGGAGGCAGAGGCAGCCAGATCTCTGTGAGTTCAATGCCAGCCTGGTCTACACATCAAGCTCTAAGTTTCAGAATAGTCAGAGATATGTAGAGGAGACCCTGTCTCAAAAGAATGTCTTTTTTAAGACTTAAATGGAACTTGAAATTTTTATTTAATAATCTAAAGGTTACAAAACTGCTTCTGCTAACTATGGACTACTCAGATGAAAACTTTAAGATGAAAACAAAAAGGCTATATCCATTTTCTAATTATTAAAAAGGTATAAACTTCGCCGGGCGGTGGTGGCGCATGCCTTTAATCCCAGCACTTGGGAGGCAGAGCCAGGCGGATCTCTGTGAGTTCGAGGCCAGCCTGGGCTACCAAGTGAGTTCCAGGAAAGGCACAAAGCTACACAGAGAAACCCTGTCTCGAAAAACCAAAAAAAAAAAAAAAAAAAAAAAAAAAAAAAGGTATAAACTTCATAACAGCCTTAGTATAAGATTACTTTAAAAGAGAAAGAAACCAATCCAGAGGGAGAATGTTTAATAAATGGTGTTGAGACAAATAGCTGTTTGATCAAAAATAAAATTCTTAAATCTTACACCATATAGAAAAATACATATATTATGATGGATCAAAGATTAAGAAATAAAAATGCAAATATCCCAAATTCTACACACAATTTTGGGAGGGCTAACAAGTTCTCTGAAACCCATCTATGGAACCCAAATTATTATATAGAAGAGGAATTATTATTAATTTTAACCTCTATAGTATTAAAATATCAATGTCAAATACTACATGTACTTTTAAGATTGGGTCACATGCAAAATAATGAAGATGAACACATTAACTTATTATTATAACTTTATAAAACCTCCAAAATGGAACTAGAACAGAAACATGTCAATACAAATGGATGATGACTTTTGAAAAGAAACACACCAATTTGAGTTTGAATGCATACCGTACAAGTGTGTTCATGTCTATGAAGCCTTTTAGAAATTGAAATCAGCTAAATCTGTACTTCTGGAAAGTCAACAAATGCAATATCATTCTCAAATTTGTTTAAAATAATAAATACAAATTATGTTTAATGAGTAACTATAACATTCAATCTTCTATTGTAGGAATTCTGTATTAAAATGCAATACTTTTCACCTGCATTAATCTCAAACACAATGGGAAAACATTTGCAACAAATTAGCACTAAGAATGCAAATATATTTTACCATGGAACAAAATTTGTAATAATGTTAGAAATCATACGTTTGTAAAAATCTACAACGAAGCTGTAGACAGTCTACGTTATGGTATTCTATCTTAAGGTGAAAACAATATTTAAGTTAACAACAAATTTACTTGAGGCAAAATATGTTTATTACAGAACAGGATCTTATAGTAAGCAAGGCAACATTAGATCAACCATTTTAGAATATTTTTAATGAAGTATAGCTTTAAAACTGTAATAAAGATGAACGTAAATCTAACATGCTCTTCTCTTCTTATAAATGGGATGATGTAGAAAAGCAAAGCTTCAATGTATAGGGATTGGAACCATCTGTAAAATTGAAAAAAGGGAAGTTAATATTCCATCAAAATGTTGAGGTCAGATTGAATTAGTAAATTATTTTACAGGTATAGTACTGGAAACAGGAATACAAAGAAGGCAATATATAAAACTTTGTTTCTGTGTATGAGTGTTTCATCATAAATATACCATGCGCATCTCTGGTGCCCGACTCCTGGCACTGGAGTTCCAGTGAGCTAATGTGGGTGCCATCTCTCCAGTTCCAAGAAGGTAAAGATTAACCACCTGACCTAATAGACAGTAAGCTCCAGAAACAGTCTCTTACTACATTCCTACTGTTCTAAGCTTAAGAACATACTCATTTCTCAAGTGAATTAATTCATCACTAAAGATTAATAATATCAGGGTTAAACAGTTGTCACAGCAGAGTGCACCTACATAGAGCATATTGCCAACAGTACAGTATCTTAATTTGTTTGTTTTTGCTTTTTGAGACAGGGTTTCTGTATAACAGTCCTGGCTATTCTGGGACTTGCTCTGTAGACCAGGCTGGCCTCAAACTCACAGAGATCCACCTGCCTCTACCTCCCGAGAGCTGGAAGTATTATTTTCTGCCTGTCCCTTCACAAAAACTTGGGTGTTAAAATATTTAAAGTATGTTTCTACACATAAAACCTTCAAATGATTTTTAAAATTTTACCCTTCTTTTTAACTGGAATGAGGTCATGCAATTTGGTGCCCAGGCTGTCCCTGGAACTGCAGGGTGTTGTCTTGTTTCCTTTTTTCCCCTATAACCATACTAAATAATATTCATTTTTGCCATACATTTCTTTATTATTTAACTTTTGAAATAGGGTCTTATATATAGCCTAGCCTGGCCTCACATTCTTGATCCTCCTGAATGCTAAAATTACAAATGTACTACACCTAGCTAGTGCTTTTCAAAGATGAAATTGTATACCCTTGAGGTACAGGATCAAAGTAAATTTAAATTACACAACATAAAACTTCAAAACTTAGTTCTTCATAACATATGAAGAAAACCAAAACACAGAAACAAAGCAATTTACCTTTCTGGAAACAAATTAAAACAATGGAGTATCATTTGTCAGCTATCATACTGGTAAAACCTCAAGGTGTGACTCAATATTCTAATGCTGGGGCAACGGGCATTTCAATGTATCGCAGGTGGTTATATAACCACAACAACCTTCCTAAAGGACAATCATTTTGCCAAAATATACACCTCAATGTTTTGTAGTAAGGGAACTGACCTATAAATACACAGTAAAAATGCACAGCTCTCCATAATTATGGGCTTCTGGCAGGAGTACAGGTGGGAAAGGACTCTTTTTTTTGTTTGTTTTTGTTTTTTTAAGGGGCTGGTTCCTGAGAGTTTGACTGTGCTCTAGTGAGTATATGTGCAACACAAATTGGATTTCTTTATTTTTGTTTTGTTTCTTTTTTTTGGGGGGGGGGGGAGGACTGGGGGTAATGGAGGGATCACAAGGCTGAGGGGGTGGACCTGGGAGGGCAGGGAATGAGTGTTATCTGGGTGCATGACATGAAATTCCCAAATAATAAAAATATGCTGAAAAATTAAAAAATGCCAGCTATTAGCCAGGTGGTAGTGGCACGAGCCTTTAATCCCAGCACTTGGGAGGCAGAGGCAGGTGGATCTCTCTGAGTTCAAGGTCAGCTTGGTCTACAGAGTGAGTTCTAGGACAGTTTCACAGAGAAACCCCATCTCAAAAAAACAAAAATCAAAACAAAAAAGCCAGTTGTTAACATGTTTATTGCAGTTAAGATAAACAGAAATAATCAGAGGGCTCATTAGGGAAAAGATTGGCCTCAAACGCCTCAGTGCTGGGATTAAGGTGTGCAACTCCAAATCTGCTAAAATAAATTTTTTTTAGTACCACATATGGCAGATACTTTTAATTCCAGCATTCCAGACACAAAGGAAGATGACTAAACTGCACCATGGTATGTATATGACAAGACAGAATTAATAAGCAATTAGACCACTCCCAATATTAAATTATGAAAAACAATGACGTTCTTAATCAATCTTGAATCACTCATTCTGAAGGGAGGCCAGCTACCGTATAAAGACCCACATGGCTTCAACGGGCTTGTAATTAATGAGTAAGCTTAGAAGTGAGTTTTTCAGGCAATCAAACTTTGAGATGATAGTAAAACCACACATTTTGATTACAACTTTATGAGACAATGATTCAGCTGAACTGCACTCAAATTGCTGACCTTGAGAAAGTTAACAAATTTTTTTGTTTGAGACGAGTTTTCTCTGTATAGCCCTGGCTGATCTGGTACTCTGTAGACTGGGCTGACCTCAAACTGGGGTTAAAGGCATGTGCCATTACAGTCCAGCAAATGTTTACTATTTTAATCTGCTTCATCTTATGGTAATTTGCATACAGCAGCAGACATACAGGGATTGTATTGTGGGATTCTATGCCCATTTTTCTTTTTTTTCTTTCTTTTTTTTTTTGTAAAGTTTATTTATTATGTATACAGTGTATGCATGCTCACAGGTCAGAAGAGGGTACCAGATCTCATTACAGATGGTTGTGAGCCATCATGTGGTTGCTGGGAATTGAACTCAGGACCTCTGGAAGAGCAGCCAGTGCTCTTAACCTCTGAGCCATCTCTCCAGCCCTATGCCCATTTTTCTGTGTTATAAATAAAAATTTAAAAACACACAACTTGACATAAGAGATAAAGCTTCTGTCAATTCCCGGCATCCAAACCCACAAAGACCCCTACTAAGATCAAAATCACTGTCAGTGCGATGATACAGACTACTGGAATACTCCCTCTAGAGAGGTCTCTATCCTTAGCTTTTGTTATCTTACTTTCCCTCAGCATTTCTCTTCCTTCCTTTCACCCATGCCCAGTCTACATTAAAATGTCTTTATTAAAGCCCCAACACAACTCCATGAGTTCTGAATTTTTTTTAAAGGTTTATTTTCTTTAAGGTAGTTGGGAGAATTTCAGAACCTGCCACCTTGTGGCTTTATTTAGGTTCTGAACAACCCTTTGGAGATAAACTGCCTCAGACCCCCCCAAGTCCCTGCAGCTCTCTCCTCTCCCTAACTCTCTGCAATCGACAACGTCTGACGGCACGGCCCACTGACGGCTTACTTGGGACTCGGATCTGGTAGTGGTTGAGTGCAGTGAGAGCTTCCACGGCGTCAGTCTTGCATTTCCACTCCAACAGCCCAGACAGGGTTTTAGCAGAAGCTGAAACAAAACAGATGCAAATCCAGCCATTACTTCTTTCTTGTCAGCAAGCTTCCTTCAGAGTCTTTTCCAGAGATGCTCACTCACCTTTCGCATCAAACACTTTGTATTTGATGAATGGAAGGACTTCGTGGTCGTTACACAACTGCCAGGGAAAGGAAAACCGCATCAGAAATCGAGCTACAGAGAAGTCTCTTTTGAAAGCCTTGCTGTAGAGTAGCAGTTAAGCCTTTACTATTGTATGAATTAATGTACATTCAGGTTACTATCAAGTTCTAAAAGAAAAAACTGAGAAAAGTGAAATTCTAAACTATGAAAATCATTTCATATATAATAACTGAGTTTTTTAAAGTTACATTTTCTCAGATTTTATGAAGAGTAACCAAATACTGAAGAAAGGAAGTACCACTCCAGAAAGCACATTGTGTCTGAAATGCTCCTATAGTTAAACAAGTTATAGGGAAGGGAATACAACATTTTATTATAGGTGAGACTTACAGTAAAGTAACTTTTCTGTTGCTTTTTATCTTTTTGTTGTTTTAGTTGTTGTTGTTTTTGAGCTAGACTCCTACTATGTAACCCAAGACAGCCTTGAACTCATGGCAATCCCCCTGCCTTAGCCTTCCAAGTGCTAGGACTATACACCACGCTCTGCAGACAAGAAGATCCTGGAAGCTTCCGGTTAACCAGTCCAGCCAACTGGCAGGGTCTAGGGTCAGTAAGAGACCCTGTCTTTAAACACAGTATATGTAATGCTCACTTTGGAAATGCATATACCAAAGCTGGATAAAAAGAATATGAACATGGACCTTCCCCAAAGACGACAAATTTATGAATTGTTCATGAATTTTAAAAGCAAGTTTAATTTTTTTTGGGGGGAAGGGTTTTTTTTTTTTTTTTTTTTTTTTTTTTTGGTCTTTTTGAGACAGGGTTTCTCGAACTCACAGAGATCCACCTGGCTCTGCCTCCCGAGTGCTGGGATTAAATTTTAAAAGCAAATTTCATTAATATAAACAAGGCGGAAATCAACAGAGGAAAACACCTACCACCACTGACCTCTAGCCTGACAACAAAAAAAGCAGGATTTTAGAAAAGTTTTAAAATGAGATTGAACTATGAAATATCACAGAAACTTAAAACACAAAGATCAACATTCTATACACTTTTCTTCAGTACCTACCTTTGTGAAGGTCTCTTCTGTGACACACAGTGGAACATTATAATAATGCAGCACACAAGAGGGTGGCTGGATTATATTCTTAGATGCCTGGCCAGCACTTGTAAAGCGATTATTTTTACTCATTGCAAAATCTTTGTAGCTACTTGTACCATCCTCCAGCTCAAATATTTGACTTGGAACAACTGAATGTTGTTTAGATACACTGAAGATTAGAAAAGAAAAACATAATATATCTTGTTAGATAAGTAGCAGCAGGTAGTCACAAAATACTTTTATGAATAAAAAGGTGTACACAGTTATTTAAGTACAGTACAAAAGTATCCATTGGTATCTAAATGATTGGTCCAGGAATCCCAACCCCTACTCCCTCACCCCCCAAGAGAAAAAACAAAAAAGATGCTTAATTCAATCAAATACTATAGTATTTACATATAACCCATGCAGAACCTTCTGTATTATTTACCCTTTTGTATTTTTTTGAGACAGGGTCTCAAAAACTCCAGGCTGGCCTCCTGCCTCCACCTCCCAAGTGAAGGAATTACAGGTCTATGCCACTATGCTTGACTTTATTGCCTTCTGTATAATGTAAATCACCTCTAGAATAGTTCTAATATCTAACACAGTATAAATGCTAAATACATAGTTACATTACAGAATAGTATATTTATGTTCTGCACAGATACCATTTTTTCTCAAATATTTTCTTAAAACACAGTTGGTTGAAAAAAATAAGTACAGAATACACCAACTTGTATTCACTTTGGGTTATAATCAATCATTATTACTGGTTAGAATATTTAAGAACTTATCTGTTTTAACATTTTATGGTACTAACACTAAAAACTAGGAGAGATCTGGATTAAGAGATGGCTCATAGAGTTCTTATTGCTATTGCAGATGACCCCTTTCTCAGCACCAAGGCTGGGTGGCTCACACCACCTATTTCCAGCTCCAGGGGATATGTTGCCCTCTTCTGGACTCTTTGGGCACTTACATTCATGTACACATACAAACAGAACTTTAGAAAGAATAATAGTATAACTATTACAACTTGTCAACATTAATACTAACCTTGCTACCTTCAGATGTATGCTCAGTTACTACAAAATACTCTAAGTTAACAAGCATTTCAAAACATTGTTAATAATTATGACAAGTAATTACCAAACATTAAGTCTTTTCCCAAAGAGTTTGACATTATTAAGGTGTGTGACAGCTCTTTCTACAGCATACTCGTCACCCATTTCTACAAGTGCTGTACCAGGAATGGTCTTCATAAATTTTACCTGCAAACACAAAAATCCCCCCAAGATCATTTCTTAGAATCCTTTTTTTTTTTTTTTTTTTTTTTGGTTTTTTTCGAGACAGGGTTTCTCTGTGTAGCTTTGCACCTTTCCTGGAACTCACTCTGTAGCCCAGGCTGGCCTCAAACTCACAGAGATCCTCCTGCCTCTGCCGCTCGAGTGTTGGGATTAAAGGTGTGTGCCACCACCACCCGGCTCATTTCTTAGAATCTTAACCTTATTCTGTCATTTTTACAGGATAGCCTTAACTCTTACCAAAATTGAGTGAAGTTAAAAGGGAAGACTGTAATTGTACTCTACAGCCCATGTAGCACAGGTCTGTCCCAAGGCTGTGATCTAGATGTAAGCTACTTAATTCCTCTATACCAGACTGTCCCTATAAAATGAAGATAATAATGATTGCATCCCTAGGTACTCAGCCTAATCAATATTAAACAAATATCTGAGTATCTAGTATGTTTTGATAAGCATTGTGCTAGGTGCTACAGACTAAATGGTAAACATAACCGTCTTCATCTTTATATGGCCATAAACAATTCAGAAATGTTAAGGCAATAAATAATACAAGACATGCCAGGCGGTGGTGGCACTTGCCTTTAATCCCAACACTCGGGAGGCAGAGGCAGGAGAGGATCTCTGTGAGTTCGAGACCAGCCTGGTCTACAGAGTGAGTTCCAGAACAGGCTCCAAAGCTACACAGAAAAACTCTGTCTTGAAAAACCAAAAAAATAAGACAGCCTAAAGACAGCATGATAGCAGGAAGTGCAGTGTTGGTCACTTAGAACTACTAAACCACACAGTAAGCACAACAACTTGAATACACTTCCCTTCTTATGTTAACACCAAGGGAACAGAGAGAATATGTGTAAATCATAAGTTCACCATTTATTATCTCTAGCACTTTCAGTTTTAAAAGGATATCTAAGCACTATATACCATACCTGTACAAACTGGTAATACCAGAAATTTTCAGCTTTACTTGAAATCAGTTGTTTTGCTGTAGGCAATACTTTATCCTTTGATTTAATTCAGTAATATCCTAAAAATTATCTAGTAATTATTATATAGTATGCATATTTATATAAGTATAAATGTGGTTCTAAGCCTCCTCCCCTCCCCAAATAATTAAATCAATTAGAAAAGTACCAGAGAAAGCTCAGTGGTTAAGAGCATTTGTCGCTCTTGAAAAAGACCTGGGTTTGATTCCTAGCACCTATGCAGTGGCTCACAACCATCCATAACTACAATTCTGAGGATCCAATGCCTCTTCTGACCGCCACAGGCACACACATGTCATACATACATACATGCAGACAAAACATTCACACACATTTATAAATCCTTAAAAAAATTAAACCACTAGAAAAGTTTAAATAACTATCTTTAAACTTAAAGGATTAGAACGGTTTAAGTTTTATGTACCGCAATCCATCATTTAACATTACTAAAAACTTAGGGCTGAAGAGATGGCTCAGCAGTTAAGAGCACTCACTCACTGGCTGCTCTTCCAGAGGATCCAGGTTTAATTCCCAGCACCCACACGGTAGCACACAACTTTCTGTAACTCCAGCTCCAGAAGATCTAAAGCCCTCTTCTGGCCCTTCGGGACCAGACATGCAAGTGGTGCATAAACATACAGAGGCGAAACACCCACACACATAAAATACAACAGACAAAAGTTTAAAAAGTATTAAAAGTTTGAGGTAACATGAAATGAAACAGAAGAATTAGTCAAACATACCAAAAACTAAGTCATGAGACAATTCTTAACACAAAGGATATGGATTAAACTTCTTGAATTTAGTTGTCTACCTACCCTCAGACAAGATACAAAGTATTTTCTTTTTTCCCCTCTTCTTAATATAATGAAATAATGGCGATAACTCGGGACTCTCAAGAGCTGCTTATCAGGGTTTTAGAATTAATGAACTAAGAACTAGGAGTATCAAGTTTTTAGGCCATTCTCCCACTCCCAGACCATGGACTCACATGTTTATACTTTCTTATCACTATGGAAAGAGTATGAAAATAACATTATTACACTATTGGAACATTCTGTCAAAGTGGGTAGTTCCAAGCATTAACTGAGCTCAAGTAAAAACACACTGTTCCTCATAAGATGATTGAGGCTGGCTCAGCCATTAAAAGCACTTGTGCTCTTGCAGAAGACCTGAATTTAGTTCTAGAACCCACATGGTGGCTCACACCATTCCTAACTCTACTTCCAGGGGATCCAAAACCCTCTTCTGACTTTCATGGGCCCAGGTAAACATGTGGTGCACAGACATACATGCAGGCAAAACACTCACACACATAAAATAAAAAAATAAAAAAACAAGTATATAACAAGCCCCACCCCCACCCCCAAAGCAAGTCAAGCTCTGAGACTCACAAATATCTAGCTCCATGAGTATAACTGCTCTTGGAAATTCTATAGTTTAACATGTTAAATGCTAAAACCAAATATAGGTTTTCTTCCACCACTAAAGTAAAAACATTATAAATTGAAAATGCACTTAAATGTATCTGGCCTACCCAACATCATAGCTTGGCTGACAGTATACTGTAGAATATCTGTATCAGTTTCTTACTCATGTGATGATAACTAGAAAGAAAGTCTGGCCTGTTGCTGCTTCTTAGGACTACAGAACAAATGTCACACATATTGCTAGTATGGCAAACTTTAAATTCAGAGTATGACTTTTATGAAATGTATCATGTTTACAACATCACAAAGTAGAAAAATCAGGCGTCAAACAACTGCTAACATAGCATTTATCTACACAGCCTTCCTGCCTCTGGTATACTAGTAAGTGACTGAACTGCTGGTGCTTTGGACCCTGCTCATTATACTGGTCCTTTAAAACTTTTTTTTTTTGGGGGGGGGGGGGGGGTGAGACACGGTTTCTCTGTGTAGCTTTGTGCCTTTCCTGGAACTCACTCTGTAGCCCAGGCTGGCCTCGAACTCACAGAGATCCACCTGCCTCTGCCTCCCAGTGCTAGGATTAAAGGCGTGCGCTACCACCGCCTGGCTTAAAACATATTTTTATTACTATCAATCTATACTGATCACTTGTCAGCAAAAAAAAAAAAAAAAAAAAATCATTTCTGTACGTTCATACATAATGGGTTTTAAGCTTATGTGAGATCATGACTGAAAGAACTTAGATGTTCCTGACAGAAGTGTGTAGCATTTTCTGAATTACTACTAGATTCTCCACCAAATACACTAACAAAAAGAAATTCACCTTTTCGATATTTCCATACAAGCAGAACAGGTTGAAGACTCTTGAACAATTCATTTTGAGCTGGTGTAATCCACTAACCATTACAACGGAGCCAGAGGGACTTCCTCCATGCATGTAAGAGGAAGAAGCTTGTGGTAATGGATAAGCAACAAGTTCAGGTGTATCTCTAGAGCCCATTCTATAACGACTTGGTAAAGGCAACAATGGACCATGCGATCCTGTAAAAATGACCAAAATAATAAATAAGTAACACACACACACATTTCCATTTACAAAAATTAGTAGATGCACTTCATATATAACCAGGACCTTGTATATTCTAAGCAAGCACTCTGCCACTAAACTAAAACCTCATTCCCCCAAATTAAACTCTCAAAATTTGCTTCATGTACATCAAGAAAACCTCAAGTATATGAATATTTAAATATAAACACAGGAAACAAAATCAAATCAGCATTTATATGTACCATACCCAACAGACAGCTATATTTACATATACAAAATTTATTATTTTCAAAAGGTTTGAGACTAGGCTAGACTAGAATTGCGGGAGCCAGTGTAAACGCTGGGATATGTATGTATATATGTACGTATGCATGATGCTGTAATTCAGCTAGGCATGGTGACACACACCTACAATCCAGTACTTGTTAGATAAGGCAAGAAGAGGATCCAGAACTGAAGGTCATCCTCAGTTCTATAGAGGACAGCCTAGGTTATGAGATCCTTAAGAAGACAAAAAAGGAACAGAACAACAGAAAACCCACCATACAGGCACCATTTATTCTACTGTATATAAATTATACCTGTTTTAAAAAAAAACTGCCAATGTCTTTTAGAGAAGTAAGATATAATAAAAAGAAACCTTTAAAATTAATATAAGAAAAAATATTTTCAAGCCAGTGTGATGGTGCACGCTTTTAATCCCAGTACTATGGAGGTAGAGCCAAATGGATCTCTGTAAGTTTGAGGCCAGCCAAAGTTACAAAGTGAGACCCTGCTTCAAACAACTCTTCCACAAAAGGGAAACCATTTTTCAGTTCTACAAAACGTTGTCTCCTGAAATATACTGGACTATAATGTACTTTTAGAAAATAAATACTAGGATTCATTAGTTAGTACCTCATCTGTATACAGGTCCTCTATCATCCTCCATTAAGAATTCGTGTGTGTGTGTGTGTGTGTGTGTGTGTGTGTGTGTGTGTGTGTGAGAGAGAGAGAGAGAGAGAGAGAGAGAGAGAGAGAGAGAGATATGGATATTGTGTGCCATGGTAAAAGGACAGCTTGTAGGTGTCTATTCTCTCCTTCTACCATTGTGGGTTCCAAGAATCAAACTCAGGTAGTCAGGCTTGGCAGCAAGTGCCTTTACCCACCAAGCCATCTCTCAGGCTTGAAATCTCCTTTTTTCCCCACTTTCTTTAAAACAAAAACAAAAACAGCCGGGCGGTGGTGGCGCACGCCTTTAATCCCAGCACTCGGGAGGCAGAGCCAGGCGGATCTCTGTGAGTTCAAGGCCAGCCTGGGCTACCAAGTAAGTTCCAGGAAAGGCGCAAAGCTACACAGAGAAACCCTGTCTCGAAAAACCAAAAAAAAAGAAAAAAAAAAAAGAAAAAAAAAGAAAAACTAAAAAACAAAAACAAAAACAACCCCCCCAAAAAAACACAAGACCCACCAGAAAGTATCTAAAATTCTAACAGAAAATCTCTTTACTCACTACATCTCTTAAACCAAAAATCTTTATTTCAGAATCAACTTGCTAAATTTAAGAGTTGTAAACCATAAGTTTTTTTTGCATCTACTTTACTCTCAAGCTTTTTGAGTGTGTAACAGAATGGAACAACTGTGAAGAAACCGAGGTACTAAAAGCAGGCAGAGAGAGCTTGGCAGTGGTGGCGTACGCCTTTATTCCCAGTACTCAGGAGGCAAAAGTAGGCTGACCTCTGAGTTCAAGGCCAGCCTGGTCTAGGAGTTCCAGGACAGCCAGGACCACACAGAGAACCCCTACCTCAAAAACCAAGTAGACAGAGAGTAAATGAACAGCAATTAAGAAGAACCCAGAAACAACAACTGAGATGGAGATCTGTAATTAAAAAACATAAACCCAGGGGGCTAAAGAGAGACGTCAGCAGTCAAGAGAGCTTACTGCTCTTCCAGGAGACCTGGGTTCGGTTCCCTGTACTCATGTAAGGCATTGCACAACTGCCTACAACTTCCATTCCAATGGATCTGATACCTTTCAGTCTCCTTTGGGAATTAGCACGTGATGTACATGAAGCACACACACATACACGTTAAAAAACAAAAACCACCAATAAAAATTCCTCCAGTGTAATAGATGAATAAATAAATAAAAACATAAGCCTTAAACATTTAGGGTGCTCCTGAGTTAGTGGTTACAGAAGCATAATCTAGAACGTATATAATGTACTCCTTGTATACAATAAATACCAAATCTCGAGCTGGGTTCCTCATTGTAAAAAGAAACTGTAGTTTTTGTTTGTTTTTTGTAGGACTCAAGGACTTTGATCATCATATTGCAAAGTCGTTATTCATTATACTGCCTCCTCGCCACTACCATTTGCTTAAGCCACAACAGTTCCCTAAAGTCACTATTCCTTTCCCCATGGGAAGTAAAAAGACCTGCAGCAGATAAGCAGTACGAACTTCTACTTAGCTCGAGTTGGATAAAATTCATGTTAATGAGATACAGGTTAAGCAACAGCCAAAACCAGTACGAGAGAATAAAAATGCTGTGAATTTTTAACTACGACCATGAGTCAAGAGAATTAAATTATCTACATTATTTAGACTGTTCTGTATAGCCAGTCCTAAAGAGCAGATGCAAATCTTGATGCTTTAAAAAAGAAAACTAATTTTCACATATTTTTTTAAAAAATCCATTTATAATGGGAAAATTTTATATAAATGACATCATTAACATTTTGAAGTCATGCCCTATCTTTCAAAATAGAAAATCTTTGATTCAGAAACTATATCCAAAAATGCTAGGGATCAACTTATGACTGCTTAAAGCTCACTGTTTAAGGATAGTGATTTCAAAAGCATCCTGGTTTACACCTTGAGTTCCGGGCCAGCAGGGAATACATAGTGAGACCACGTCTTTTAAACAAAAATAAAGCAACAAATTTAATCTAAATGAGACTACACACCTGACTCATAATATTTTCTTCTATTTTCTCTTTATTTTAGATCATTACCTAGGAACATCCATGATGTGACACAAAATGCACTAAAGCTGGTCTGCTTAACTGCTGCTCTGAAGGTCAACAGTTGTGACCTGCATGTTTGTAAACTATTTCCCCACCCCCAGGAAACACTCCTAGCTTCTTCCCGCTCCATCTTCTTTTACTTCTCTTTGACGTAACTGAGAATAGATGTTCCCACTCAACCCTGAGACAACTATCCCCTGAAAGCGACACTCTATCATCTCAGTGGTCCCTGTTTACCCCCGACCACTCCAAATGGTGCATTTCTCTTTACATAAGCTACATTATCTGTCCACCCAGTTCTTTCAGTAAAATACATCTGACAACAGAACACTATTCCTCAAAACCTGTGCAAAGGAAACAGAAGAGCTCCTTGTTTCTCATTTATTCTTTCATAGTTTCTAGTTCGTGTGGCAAATAGTTAACCAGGTTTTAGCCTTTGAGTGATTGTCACTGAGATACTGAACTCCAAAAATAACCAACTTTCCTCCTATGACCTGAATTCAATTCCTGGGACCACGTGGTGGAAGAGGAGAACTAAGTCCTCTGACCTCCACTGGCATGCACACACAAAATTAAAATGTAATAAAAATGAACAAAAAACACAGCTGAGTAGGGGTGGCACAGGCCTTTAATCCCAGCACTCGGGAGGCAGAGGCAGGCAGATCTCTGTGAGAGAGATCCAGGACAGCTACATAGTGAGACATTGTGTGTGTGTGTGTGGGGGGGGGGGGGGGGAGAACAAACAAAATCCCAAAAAGCTGTACAACACTTACTGTTTTAACAAGAAAATGTTTCACCTTCCTCTGTCATATCAACTATTAGAAAATCTTGAACAAATTTTATCACAGACAAAAAAAATAAATTTTTCAAGTTTAAAAAAGATGGAAAGATGGTTCAGTGTTTAAGAGCATCGGCTGCTGTTCCGGTGGACCTGGGCTCAATTCCTAGCAACCACATGGAGGCTCACAACTGTCTAACTCCAGTTCCAGAGGATCCAATGCATTCTTCTGGCCTCCTCAGTCACCAGGCACATACAATGCAGGCTAAACATCCATAACACATAAAAATAAATAAAGTAAAAACCAAACCACAGGAACAGAAAAAAAAAAAGTGTGTTCAATTCCCCAACCAATTTATTTCAAGGACTATTTAATGTATCAATATCCTAAGAAAAGAAGTTTTGGACAACTTCTTGAAAATACATTGTAATGGGCTGATCTCATATAAACTACATCAGGTGATTAGGAAGGAGCTCAGGAAAATACACAGACAAGAAATAGAGCATTTGTCATCAGAAAGGCAAATAGTCTAGCACTTGATCTACACTACCTTCCTTCTGCCTTGACAACTTACCATAGCCATCATGTCTAAACGAAGAAGGATGATCTCCCAAAATGGCTTGTCTCTGGCGACCCTTTCCTCTATCTGACACAAAAGTAGAAACATGGTTTTAACAATTTTGATCCAAGTACTTAACAGACTTTTCACATGGGAAACACCCATTCAAAACATCCATATATTTCATAAAAGAAATATTACTCCTGGTTAATTTTAAACATCCATTCATATCCAATGTAAATACAAACACCAAAAGTTTAAGAAAGTAATTCTATCTAACAAATTCCACTGGAAATTATGTTTTTGATAAATGCCAAATACAATCACACTTTCAAATTTAAAAGATTAGATGCTTTGCAGGAAGTGAATGTACACAATGCTAGAGTTCGACACTGTACACAAGTTTTTACCAATACATGTCTTTAAAACAAGCTTGTAAGTGCAGTACTTTTGAAAGACAGTACCTGAATCATACTATTAGCTTCAACAGCAACACATTTTCAAAGTGGGCTTCTTTCAAGAAGTTTCAGCATAAGCCAACAACAACCTGTATTACATGGTTTCACAATCAGTAAACACAGAGTATTTTATATGTACATACACATATTTACAAACACCTACTGACTTGAGAGCTGAAAATCTGCACATCACTGGCTTTATGTTGTATCATAGATAGGTCATTTTTCTATCGACCATAACATCAAGCAGAAGTATGAGCAACCCTTCAGAGTTTAAATATGCCAAGATAAACCTAACCAAGGGGGCTACATTATTGGATGAGACTACAATACTCTGAAATTTTTATTTTAGCTATATTTTCAAAAAAGGTATGCCAATTTCCTCAAATCTTAGTTGAAAGTATTTTTTTTTTTTATGAATTACTTCCACGTTTCCAAAACAGGACTTCTGCCAGTTCACAGTTTCAAATTCATGTAATACTTTCAGAAATTTGCTGATCCAATTACAGTGCTCAAAATATCCTTAGTCACCTGAACAAACAAGGTTTGTGGAAGATGAGAAATACTAACTTCCATTTCAGTCTAGAGTTTATATTTAATTACCTCTTCTAACCACACTATCATATCACTGGAAGGGATTGAAGAGGGTCATCTAGTTAAACTTTTATTCCATATTAAAAAACAACCAAGCCGGGCGGTGGTGGCGCACGCCTTTAATCCCAGCACTCGGGAGGCAGAGCCAGGCGGATCTCTGTGAGTTCGAGGCCAGCTTGGGCTACCAAGTGAGTTCCAGGAAAGGCGCAAAGCTACACAGAGAAACCCTGTCTCGAAAAACCAAAAAAACAAACAAACAAACAAACAAACCAAACAACAAAAACACTCTTAATAATCCCTTTTGGCCACTGCTTAAACAATACCAGTAATAAGGTATTCACTATCTCTCTTTACATTTATAGAAAACCTAAATTCCAAGAAAATTACTTTCTATACAGAATAGAAACTGACCTTCCATCCAGTCTAATGTATTTAAAACCTTACACTTAGTACTTAAAACCCTGACCTCACCTTAACCATTGCTTCTCCTGGCTAGAAGAATTTCTTTTTTCTTACATGGTTTCTAGCGTTTCCCAGTATTGTGTCTATTCTCTTAAATTAATCCAGTCTGCTGATCCCTCAGGTATTGTGTGCTCAAGTAGATACCAAAAACTAAATTCAATTCCTTATCTCTTCTTAGAGCCATGTTTTCATGGCTTAAGTTTTACTGACAGTTAAAAATGTTACAAAGAAAGAGTCCAATTAACCACTAATTTGTTGTATAGTTATAGAAACCCACAATCTTCATACATAAAATAAAGAGTAGAAGATGGGTGTGTGTGTGTGGTAGGTAGCACATGCCTTTACTCTCAGCACTCAGGATACAGAGGCAGATAGTGAAACCTCATCTCAAAAAGAAAGTATTTCCAAGATATCTTTCAGCCATATATTTTTATTTAAAACTATCAAAGATAAAATCACATAAAACAAAAGGAACAGAAAAGTCAAACATTAAGCCTATCAGTCTATAGTGTTTTCTTAAACTCTGTATTCAAGTAAAATCTGATAAATGCTATGCACTTTCTTCTCAGAAAGGTACACATATATACAGTACAAATTTCGTGTAACATTTATGGAAGGGTTCCCTGCAGTTCAGGCTAAGGATTTTTTGTAATAAAATGTTATCAGGGTTTTTTTGTTTTGTTTTTCTGAGACAGAGTCTCTCTATGTAGCCTTGGCAAATCTAGAACTCTCTCTGTAGACCAGGCTGGCCTCCAAATCACAGAGATCCACCTGCCTCTGCCTACCAAGTGCTGAGAATAAAGGCGTGTACCACCACAGCCCAGCTTGTAATCAGGTATTTTTAAATGAAATTTTTTTTAGAAAATTGTATTTTAATGAGGATTTCTTTAGTAAAATTTCTTCAGTAAAGATATATAAAGATTCTTTTGTCTTTTTTAATTAATTAATTAATTAAGTAATTTATTTATTTATTTTGAGGCAGGGTCTCATATAGCTCAGGTTGACTTTAAACTCCTGGTTCTTTGCCTCTACTTCCCAAGTGTTAGGATTATAAGCACACACACACCATACCTGGCTCTCCATGAAGGTCTTTGGGAAAAGCAGGTAAATAATTTTAATGATCTGTCAATTCAACTCAAGCTTAAATCACTACAGAAACTATGTTTATAAACTGCAAGTCTAGCCAGAAAGCTCTGTCAATAAAAATTTGGAAAACAAGAGTATTTTTTCCTTAAAAGTATAAATATAAATTTTACTTCCTTTAATTATATCTATTAAATATCTACTGTACATATTTCATTATCTAATTAGAATTGCATGAAAAAAACTAAGCTAGCTTTGTGTAAAGTTCAGGCCTTTTAAAAGAATACATATAGGCGCTGTAGAGATGGCTCAGTGGTTAAGAGCACTGGCTACTCTTCCAGAGGACCAGGGTTCAATTCCAGCACCCACATGGCAGTTCACAACTGTCTGTAACTCCAGTTCCAAGGGATCAGAAAGCCTCACACAGACATACATGTGGGCAAAACATCAATGCACATTAGATAAGTAATTTAAAAATTATACAAATAAACAATGTTAAAATGTATAAATGCTTCACTGGGCATGATGGCACACACCTTTAATGCCAGCACTAGAAAGGCAGAGGCCTGCAGATCTCTAAAGCTCAAGGCTAACCTGGTCTACAGTGCAAGTTCCAAGATAGTCAGGGCTACACTGAAAAACCCTGTCTTGAAAACAAAAAACAAAAATCTATAAATGTTTCAATATATAGTAACATAAATGCAGCCCAAGCTGTTTCAAATGAGTAAAAGCCAAACTCAAGGTTTCAATACTGTCAGTGCGCAGAAACAACAGATTTCTCATCAACCATTTGTCTTGTTATTTGAGTTCCTAAGGATTTGTTTTCCAGTACTGGATTCAACTGCACCAAACAGAGATCAAGCAAATTTCCCTAAGTATCAAAACTGGGGCTCTAACAAAGCCACATTTTACAAAACAAACCTATTTACAATTCCATGCACAGGATGAAATGATTCCCTGGAAATTGAGAGCTAAAGAAGCCAATCACCCAAAAACTTCGAAGGATTTGAACATGCAAAGTATCACATTGTTTTATTCTTTCTTTCCCTTGGCTGAAGTACATGCACTAGAGTATTCATTGCTCAAGATATTTTGGATGTTATAAAAAGTTTTTCAAGCTGACTTGTACAGACACATTCATCTTGAGTTTTTCTAACACGTAGTTCAAACATTAATATTGTAGTTGAGATGTAGCCAATACTGAAGCCCCCTTGTTTTTACAAGATTGACATTTTAATTTGTATATTCCAGAATTACCACAGTTAGTTGAACAATTTATCAGTGAAATCTATGCTGATAAAATTTAGCATTTATAGGCTATTGGTGAAAAGGCATTTCAAGTGAAATGCTCCTGATTTTCAGATTTATCAAGTTTAAATATATTCTACCTTGAAAATGACATGTTACTTTCAACTGTATTTGAAATGTTCAATTTTCTGGTTACACAAATTAACATAAGTGAAAAACCTTAAATTGTTACAAAATATGACAACTTATAAACAGCCACTTTACAAAAATCAAACCACACAGAAAAACATCTTTTACATATAATGCACCTTTTCATTTGTTAGAATCTCTGTTCAGTGTTCAGAATTAGGAAAAAACAAAAACCCAAAGTGAACTTAAATGCAGCAAATGTGCACTTTTTTGTGCTGAGGATCAAAGACAGGGGCTTACGCATGCTAAGTACATGCTCTACCACTGACCTGTTTATCCCCAGCCAAATTTACACCTTTCTAAATCCACATTAAATGCTTAATGCTTGTGTGAATTGGTTGAGCATATCAATTCCCAAGACCTGTAGATAAACTGATCCCTTGTTAAAAGCATATTAACAATCTAAGTCTGAGCTGAAAACAGTTACATCAACGGTCAGTGAACTTTACAACATTGCAAAATGTCTAGTTTTCATAAATGAAAAATCTTAAATTCTACAACTGAAACCTTAAGGGAAAGCAAATCAGTATACATACAACTTGAATAAATGGGCACAGTCTATCATGGTGTTCATTCCATGCAAGTCTGAAGTACTGTTAAATGTCGTCCTTTAAAAACTTGGGGTGATGGTGCATGTAGTATGCAGTCAAGGTGAGTTGCGAGTCTGAGTTTTTCAGAGGGCTTTTTGCTGATGCCGATGTTGTGCATGATGAGGTGTAGAGTCAGCCTGCCGGAGTCCTCTATCCTTCTTAATGCCTCGTCCAGCTTGGGGGAAAAGTCCTTTCCATAGAGAAGCAGTGTGCAAGTTTGCAGTTTGTAAGGAATACTCTGAATCAGTTTCCTCTCCTCCAAAGAGAGAGAGCTGCTTGGAGAAATGCAAGTCCTTGAACTGCGGGCGTGCCTGTATGTGAGGGCTCCTTGTTGAACTAAATATAAATAAGCTCAGCACACACCAGTAGGGGGCACTAACGTCCAAGGTGAATTTCCAGCATTACACGGACTTTTGCAACAAAAGCATTCAGCAACAAGATTTTCATTTTAATTAACTAGCTCATCTCAGAAAAAAAGAATGTAACTGCTTGTAAAAATTTCTCAGCAGATCCAAGTACATTCTAAACTTCATGAGATACCTACCTCGTCTTCCCAAATAAGGCTTAGTGTAGTCCCAACTGTCATTGTCATTCCTAATCACATTGAGACGAGTTGGCTGTTGAGAGTGAAGAAGATGAGTGAGTCTAAACTGAATACCCAAAGCATCAGTATTTCTTCGGTAGAGTGTTGAAAAGGAATGCTTACCCTGGCATATTCGATTTTTAGTGTGCAACATCCGGCATATATATCAGCTCCATTGAGTGCTGCTTTAGCTTTTTGGGCACAAAGGACCGACTCAAACATAAAGCTCTATTAAGGAAACATGGCTGAAGGCTTCCTCAATTTAGTTCTTCATTCCCAAGGAACTAAAAAGATAACCAAAACTAACAGTGTTTCTGGAAACATTTTCCCAAATAAAAGTCTAAATAAACCTTTACTCATAAAGATTTATTTTAAAGACAGAAAATAGAACACCATCAACATTATCTACATTAATCCTTCCAAATCATTATAAGTACTATAAAGTAGAGCATGGAGCAGGTTCTATCCTCTGAGTGAAGGGCAATCAATCTACAACCTGCAAACAAAATTATTTTGTTATCAAAGTAAGAATAAGGCCAAGTGTTAGAGTACTTGGTCCCACATGTACAGAGTCCCTGGGTTCAATCTCCAGTACCTTAATGGACTACTCTAAGGTACGAAAATAGTAAAATTCCCTAGAGTACTGCAGTTTCATTTTTTAAATATAAGTAAGCAAGGTATGGTGGTGCACACCTTTAATCTCAGCACTCAGAAAGTAGATCTCTGAGTTGATTACTATCCCAACATAAAGGAAAACGAAGTAAATTTAAGTCAAGAAGATTGCTCTAGCAGGAAAAATGCCACTTGCCTAGAAATACTCAAGCAGAAAATATGAATTACAAACACTTCTATATATCAGTAACACATTTACAAATAAAGGATATTCAACCATTGCTTGTATTCCATTTCTCTTGAATATAACAATACGTTGTACTTTTCCAACAGGGTTGCATACTGTATATAGAACATCCTATGAAGAGAAAAAAAATATTTCTTCACTTTTTATATTTAGAAAGACATTAAAACTATATTCTATTTTGTTTTATCTAAAAAGTAAAATTTACAGGTATCATTCCTCTTAATTACTAAACATTTTTTAGAGGATCTAACTGTGTAGTCCTAACTGGCCACACAGACCAGGAGAGCCTCAAAATAAGATCTACTCACTTTTGCCTCCCGAGTGCCAGAATCATAGGCATGTTCCACCATACTCAGCTAATAACCACACTGTTTAAAAGGGTAAAGTGGGCTAGCCCAGTGTTTCTCAACCTTTCTAATGCCACAATCCTTCAATACAGTTCCTCACGTTGTGGTGAATCCCTAACCATAACATTACTTTTGTTGCTACTTCATAACTGTAATTGTTACTATTATGAATCATAATGTGAACATCTGCTACGTGAGCCCTGTGAAAGGGATCGTGACCTACCAGTTAAGAACCACTGGGCTAGAGACGGCTCAGACCCTAGGTTAGGTTTGCAGCAACAGAGCAGCTAGGTAACAACCATCTACAACTCCAGTTCCAGATGATGCTCTCTTCTGGCCTCCAAGGGCACAGCACACATGTGTTGAACAGACACACAGGCAAAACACCCATACACATACAAACATACAATAAAAATAAATCTTTAAAAACAAACAAACAGCTAAACATGTTGTTGCACATCTTAAACCCAAGTACTTGAGAGGCAGAGGTAGGCTCTCTTAAGTTTCAGGCCAAGAAGGTCTAGGCCTGGTACAGCAACTTCCAGGTTAGCCAGGGCTACATAATGAGACCCTGTTTCAAAACAAACAAAACTAGTTGACAGGTAAGAAAACTACACCCAGGTTAGTTGTTCTACTCCAATACATACCACTGTGATTGGATAGAGAGGATTCTGAATGGAGAGCAGGAGAACTTTGTTGCCCCCTGAGGGATCATCAGTGTTTCCTGGCCGAGTGATTCTTTTACTTGTAGAATAGTTGAAGAAAGCCTGTTGGCCGGCAATGTACACAGGCTCATCTGCAGCAAATGTCACGCACTCTTTGGCACTATCGACATTTTCAAACTCCACTAGAGCCTGTCGTTTAAACGGCATCATCATCACGTAGCTGAAAGGAAGAAATTCCAATGCAACATCACTTAGTCTGTCAAGTAAAAGCAGACTACAATCATCCCATGGTGGAAAGCGTATTCATCTCATGCCCTACTCAAGCCCAATTACCAGTCACTTATACCCCCATCCCATGCAGTATTAGAAAACATCAAGACACAGAAATTAAAATTCCACACAAGATCACCAAGCAAAACCGTAGTTAAACAGCAGAAACTATCTGACCATGGTGGGAAAGCTGTAATCTCAGCACTTGGGAAGTGAAGGCAGAAGGGGACTGCAAGTTCAAAGCCAGCCCGTCCCAAAAGGAAAAGAAATAGCAGAAATACCCACACAACAGTAACTAAGAATTAACTGTTTCTATTTTTTATCTTATTATAACCAAATAGAAGCAACCATAAATTGACCCAAGTTCATCTGATTAATTTACTCCAAAGTATTTTAAGTCTGTGAAAAGACAACCACTAGGAAAACAATCATGAAAACTATGAGCAGGAGGATGAAGTATTCACTTTTGAAAATACATTCTTTTGAAGGTTCTATATTCTAATACACAAAATGAATGATACATGGAGCAATCCCAGCATTCAAAAGATGGAGCCAGGAGCTAGGAAGATCTCTGTGGATTTGAGGCCAGCCTGGCCTACATAGTTGAGTTCCTGGCCAACCAGGACTGCTACAGTGTGAGAGGAGAGAGAGAGACAGAGAGAGACAGAGACAGAGAGAGAGAGACAGAGAGAGAGACAGAGAGAGAGAGAGAGAAAGAGAGAGAGAGAGGGAGGGAGGGAGGCAGACAGAGAGACAGAGAGAGACAGAGATCACTGTGCATGTTTTACAACAGGAGAAACAGCATATTCCTAATGGACAGGAATAAGAACTTTCAACTGTCTTGATAGATAACCAATATGGTTTAATCATGTCAAAAAAACAAAAAACAAAAAACACCGGTATGATGGCGCTCAACTTTAATCCCAGCACTCGGAGATTAAACTAAGCCTGTGGCTCTCAAGTTCAAAGCCAGCCTGGTCTACAGAATGAGTTCCAGGACAGCCAGGGCTGTTATAGAGAAACCCTGTCTTAAAAAACAAACAAAACAAACAAAAAAATCATATCAAATCAGGTATTCAAACCACTCTGTATAACAGGCATCCAGGGCCCACAGCTTCATAATAGAAACTGACAAAAGGGCAGTATTAATAAAAACAAATGAAACAAAAACCCACATCATTTTATAGTTCAATAATTTATCACTTTGCTCATTTATAAAACTGGAAAGTTCTATAGTCAAGATTAGTTACTGCATACAAACTGCCTAGCAAACAGCCTGGCATACTACAGGATCTCCACAGGTAACTATTCTATAACTTTATATCCTCCGAAGATAGAAACAGAGGCTGGTACACAGCACGTAATAAGTATATGTTGACCTTGGAGGCTGGTTAGCTATCCCCACCCACATCACTAAAAAGTAAACAGTGAAACAGTAAGGTCCTGGATTTAAAGCTACAGCAACTGTAAGTACAAAATATAAATTAAATTCCAGGAAAGAACACATTTCCTCTAGAAATAAATTCTTCAATAAGGTTCTGAAATCTTTTATATGTAAAATAGTAAACCCTGGAATCAGGTCTGTTATTTAAAAAATAAATAAGGTGGAGGGCAAGATGGCTCAACAATTAAGAGCACTTGCTACTCTTACAGAGGACCAGAGTTCAATTCCCATCACCTATATGGTAATTCACAACTCTAACTCCAGTTCCTCAGGATGCAACACCCTCTTTTAAGACCTCTCTGAGAACCATACATACATGAAGACAAAATACATGTAAACAAATCTAAAAAAAAAATAAGTAATTTAAGAATAAATGTCTCTCATACAATACATAAATTTTGTCACCAAGTCAAAAATGGCCCCTGGAAACAGAGCAATTAAAAACAAAGGTAACTGGCCTGTTAGAGATCTGGTCATAATAAAATTGCTTTCTAGCTGGGCAAATGATCAAAGAACACACCTTTGATCCCAGCACTCAGGAGGCAGAGGCAGGTGGATCTCTGTGCGTTCAAGGCCAGCCTGGTCTACAGTGAGTTCCAGGACAGCCCTCTCTCTTTCTCTCTTCTTGTTTGTTCGAAAAAGTTTCTCTGTGTAGCCCTAGCTGTCCTAGAACTTGCTCTGTAGACCAGGCTGGCCTCGAACTCACAGAGATCTGCCTGCTTCTGCCTCCCAGAGTGCTGGGATTAAAGGCGTGTGCCATTACTGAGACTGTCTCTTGAAAAAAACAAAACAAAACCCTACACCCAAAATAAGACATTAAAATTAGAAGCAAACTCAAAAGTTCCCAGGACAGTGACTTTGTATGAAGACAAAGAAAGGGAGAATTCAAATGTCACAGACATTTCAGCATGTGCTTAACCAGCCCGGTGAACAAATTCTTTAAAAAGAATAGAGAAAGGCCCAACAGCAACAAGAGAAATGAAATTTTTACCTACAAACCTGTTGGATGGCAGGTAATATGTCAACATAAGCACCTACTAATCACCCCAGGAAGGTTAAAACTTAATTAAGCGTAATTAAGGCTCAGTGGCAGTGTGTCTGCCTGGCATGTGTAGTGGGTACGAAGCCCTGAGTTCAATCCCTAGCAGCAGAACACAAAACACAATAATAACAAGCTTACAAGTTCCAAAGGTGGGTCTGGCACGGGGGCTCACTAAAGGGGACAATCTGAGGAACTAACTTTATTTAATCCCTGGACACACATGGTGGAGAGACTCGACTCCTCAAGTTGTCCTGTGACCTCCACGAACCATAAGTAAGTAAACTGTAAAAGTTAAAACCACCAGGTGGTGGTGGTGCACACCTTTGATCCCAACACTCAGGAGGCTGAAGCAGAATTCCTTGAGTTCGAGGCCAGCCTGGACTATGTAATCGAGTTCCAAGACAGCTAGGACTACACAGAAAAACCCTGTCTCGAACCAACCCCCCAAAAAGTTAGAAAACAAAAGAAGGTTCCAAAGATGGCAGACACCTACAATCCTAGCACTCAACAGGCTGAGAAAGGATGAATACAAGTTCCAGGCCAGCCTGCCGTGCATGGGGGGGGGGGGGGGGGTAGTTTTTTCCATAGACAAGCACACACAGGCAAACAATCTATACAATGATGAATACTGACTGGAAGGAATCCAGCAAGGCTTGTTCTCCCACACTCTTTTCGATGTCAATGAGTCCCTGCTGTCCTTACCATATTGTCCCAAATTTCTCCAGCGCCTCCACAAGGTCGGCTTCCACCACTGACTCACAGAGCCCTCGGACATGCACAACAGGGGAGACAGAAACTTTATGATGACTTCCACCTCCTTCCTAGAGAAGAGAAACAACGTTCAGTCAACTCCAACAGGCTAAACTTCATCTTTCAGTAAATTCAACTCTGCATTATAAAGCAAGCGCACGTGCACACGCGCGCACACACACACACACACACACACAAAATGACTAACCAAATTACAATTCACAAGTCAGCAAAGGACCTGAAAAATAAGATAGATTGAATGTTTGGTTTGAAAATTTTATTTCTAGTAAGTTTCCAACCCCCTTTCCCCAGCTTTGGTTTTTTCAAGACAGGGTTTCTTTGTGTAGACCAGACTGGCCACAAATTCAGAGGTTCACCTGTCTCTGAAATTTTTATTTCTAAAAAAGAGTGATCGAGAACAGCACATCAACTCAGTAAATAAAAGGCACAAGCACTCTGCCACCACACCTGACACCAAGTCCAATCCCCAGAACCCACACACAGTGGACATAGGGAATTGTTTATATGCACAAAATAAATTTCTTTAAAAAGTATTCAAGCCAGTAAGGGAGATGTCAACACACAGTGGACATAGGGAATTGTTTACACGCACAAAATAAATTTCTTTACAATGTATTCAAGCCAGTAAGGGAGATGTCGTGATAGGCAATGTTTGATTTACTAAAGTATGTAGGTGGTGGGCTCATGAGTGCTTTTTTTCTTGTGTACCTTTTTGTTTGTCTTACATATTAAATAAAGTAATAATTTTACAGCTTTTTATTTCATAAATACTCAATATTGTTTATGTCATCCCCCCCTTGGGGGGGTTTAGCCCTGCATTTTATATCTGGATAGACACTTTTCTCCTTAAACTACAAGAAACAGGGTTGTGGGCATCATGACATTTCATCACTAAATAGCTCAACATTCTAACAATAATGATGTTCTTTTACTTAACCTTTACCATTTTCATTAAAAAAATAATTCGATTAGACAAATCTGTCTGTTTTCATATTTCTGCAACTGTCCATCATCTGGCTTCTAACTTCATTTTTTAGTCTATTATAAAATCTACCTTCTATACTCAAGATACATCAATGCTAATCCAATTAAAAAATCTTGGATATAAAAAAATTTGCCTTCTGAATTCAGCTTTGTGTCTCTAGAGTCTCCCTCTTACTATATCTTGGCAGTAACTTTTGAATAGGCCTTTACCTTTGCCAGTTTTTCTCTAAGAATTGCCCATCATGAATAATGACTATGATGACTACAGTGCAAAAAATGGCTAGTTTTCAAATTGGTCTTTCTCACAAAAATGGATTACAGACCAATTTTTTAAAATCCCTCAAAAGAATTCACTATCTATACTAAAGTCATTCCCAAAAGCTGAGGGACACGAAAATGTTACTGCTCTGCTTTGGTCAATGTATTACATACAAATTATAACTGTATCCCATAAATATGTAATACTGTGTCAAGGAAAAAAAATTTTTTTTTCAAGACAGGGTTTCTCTGGGTAGCCCTGTCTGTCCTAGAACTTACTCTGTAGATCAGGCTGACCTTGAACTCACAGAGCTCCGCCTATCTCTGCCTCCCGAGTGCTGGGGTTAAAAGAGTACACCAACCACTAAGGCCTAGCGAAACTGTTAAAAAGAACTTATAAAATAAAAGCTAGAAGATGCTAACTATAATACAGTATTGGGGGAAAGGTAATTTGTCTCAATCTCAAGGCAAAAAAAGCACCTCATACTCCTTGTACCCTCCTTATTCCCAATCAATCTACCATTCTTAAATTATCTTGGTATTTCTCTAACTTTAATGTATTTCCCATACATACTTCTGTTTGAGATAGGACCTCACGATGCAGCCCTGGCTAGCCCAGAACTCACTAACCTCCTTATTGCTAAGGGAGTATGCTGCCCTGCCATATCTGATTCCCATCTCTATAATACAAAAACTTTTCTTTCTTTTTTTTTTTTTTGTTCTTTTGGTTTTTTGTTTTGTTTTGTTTTTTTCAAGACAGGGTTTCTCTGTGTTGTTCTGGTGCCTGTCCCAGACCAGGCTGGCCTTGAACTCACAGAGATCTGCCTGCCTCTGCCTCCTGAGTGCTGGAATTAAAGGCGTGTGCCACCATCTCCCAGTACAAAAACTTTTCTATCATTCATTTTAAAAACTTAAAATTCCAGTTATTCCCAACTGAAAAGGTGACAATCTTTTCAAAACTATATTTCTGCCACTCCCTCCAAGGCTTAGTTTTCTGTCTTCCCTTCTACCCAAAAATATTAACTTTTTCTTTAAAGACAAGCTCTCATATATCCAAGGCCAGCTTCAAACTTGCTATGTAGCAGAAAACAACCTTGAACTTCTGATCTTCCTAAGATTATAGATATGCACTAGAATACCCTGTTCATGTGTCACAGGAAATCAAACCCCCAGTTTCATGCACACAAGACAAGCACAAATTTAGCCATATCCCAACCATTAACACTCTTTTTTTTTTTGGTTTTTCGAGACAGGGTTTCTCTGTGTAGCTTTGCGCCTTTCCTGGGACTCACTTGGTAGTCCAGGCTGGCCTCGAACTCACAGAGATCCGCCTGGCTCTGCCTCCTGAGTGCTGGGATTAAAGGCGTGCGCCACCACCGCCTGGCAACACTCTTCTTAAATCACTATTTTTTTTTTCAATTTGATATATATCTGTGACAAGAAATCTGAAATTTTCTGCAGCACAGAACCTTTTACCTACTTTAAGATCATGTATGTATTATACATGTAGTTGTGGCATCAAGGAATACACTTCTCTCATGCTAGGCAAGCATTCTACCACTGAGTCTTACAGCATTATCCTGTATTTCTAAACTAGTGGGTAAATCAGTATTGCTAATCCTACCTATATATATACCAACTAAAGACCCACAATTCCATCACTCACATCACCATCATTCATGGTTCAAGGCCAGACTACACACCTACTAATACTTTCAGTATGTCTTCTCAGGCTTAAGGAAGCATTTTTAATTCTTTTCTCCTATAGAAGTCTTTTCATTTCAAATTCTTTGACAGCAAGGCTCTCTCCTGTTCTATTCTATCCATCATTTCCCAGCCTGGAAGTAATATTCCAGGTGTATATACCAGGCAAATGCAACCACCCTTTCAATATACATGTGCTCTTTTACAATTTGTCGATCCCTTCTGTAAATAAATTGGGTCAAACTATAATGAAGGCTCAATGGGTCCCCACTAACAGGCTCGAGGTTTGTCTAGTCATAACCATGCTAAACAGCCATTCAAGGGCAGTCTCAAGGACAAATTCTCACAAGCCAACCAAATTGCTTTTTTCTACATTGCTATAATCTTTCATTTGGGAATCTTAGGGGCAACCATTTCATCTAACTGTCTTACTATCTTACCAGTCTACTTTATTAAAATTTGAAAACCCTAAATAGTTACCTCACTAGCAAAGGAATTACCTATGATTTTTGGCCATTTGGGCATTTTTCTTTCCTTTTAGAGCTTTCTGTTTGGGCAATTTTGTTGTTACTGCTCTTCAGACAGTATCTCAGAGCCCAAGCTAACCTCAAACTCACTGCGCAGCTAAGGCTAGCCCTTTAACTACTGATTATCTTACCTCTTCCAACTGCTACCCCATCCCTGACTTTTCTTGGCTTTCTGAGACAGTCTGTTGCCTAGGCTAACCTCCAACTCATCATCTTCCTGTCTCTCTACACTTAGGAGTATTAGAATTGCTGGTATAGACATGTGCCACTATACCTGGATTTGTTTTTTTAAGATTTATTTATTTATTTCATGAATATGAGTGCTCTATCTGCACATATGACTTTATGCCAGAAGGCATCAGATCCCACTCTATATGGTTGTATGGTTGTGAGCCACCATGTGGTTGCTGGGAATTGAACTCAGGACCTCTAGAGGAGTAGCCAATGCTCTTAACCGCTGAGCCATCTCTCCAGCCTCCCTGACTTTGTTTTTAAGATACAGTTTCACCATACTGCCCAGCCTGGTATTGATCTGGTAGGCTCCAGTAATCCTCCAGACTTTTAACCTCCTGAGTAGCTGGGACTACAACTCCTGGCTATCACTCAATCCTTGATCTGCCCATTTACTCATTAATGGAACACATTTGAAAAACTTGATCTTTAAAATAAATTAGAACTCCATTGCAATTTATTTTGGGTAAATAAATTCGTTTTGGTAAGTGAAGCCCTAATATTTGAAGGTCTACTTTCTTTCTTTAAATTAAAAAGATTAGAAACTAAAGAGCCTGAAGATTATGCCTGCTAAATTTAAGAATGCTACTTATGGGGGCTGGAGAAATGACTTAGCACTTGCTGCTTTTGAAGAGGACCCAGGCTCAGTTTCCAGTACCACACAGTGGCTCACAACCATCTTTAACACCAGTTCCAGGGGATCTGAGACCTCTTTTGACCTCCATGGGCAGTAGGCATGCACACAGTGGTATACACACAAACATACAATAAAAAAATAAGTTGGTCAGGCATAGACACACATCTTTAATCTCAGCACACAGGAGGCAGAAGGAAAGCAGATCTCTATTGAGTTCCAGGCTAGTTAAGGGTATACAGCGAGACCCCGTCTGAAAAATAAATTTTAAAAATCACCAGCTGGCTGGGCAGTGGTGGCTCATGCCTTTATCTCAGCACTCCGGAGGCAGAGCCAGGCGGGATCTCTGTGAGTTCGAAGCCAGCCTGGTCTACAGAGCGAGATCGGACAGGCACCAAAACTATATCGAGAAACTCTATCTCGAACCCCCCCCAAATCACCAGCTATTTATTCCAAAAGAATAAGTTAACTATAATACATAGCATGAACCCCTATAACTAAGCTTTGTTCAAGAGTATAACCCAGTGAATCAAAAACCCGGGGAATTTTTGCTCTATGAAAAGTACCAGTAGACACTGAGAGGTATCTTATTTGTCCAATCCAAACCATTCAAATCAATCAATCTCAATGCCACCCCCTCTCATTCTCCTCTTTCTCCTTTCCATAGTGCTGCTATGGAATGCACTAGATAGTTTAAGTGGCATAGCAATGCTCCCTCCCCATCTCCACCTCTTTGGTACTGGAATTACAGGCATGCACCACACCCAGCCTTCATATTTCTCTACCTTCAAACATTGAGACCATTGCTAAGGATCCAGTCCCATTTTAACTATTCTTATTCACCTTCTTCTTCAAACTTAGTTATTAAATCATGAAAAGTCAAACAGTAGGAATCCTTTAAATCTTACTTTTCACTTCACCAATTTCCAACTAGAGTTGAAAAAAACAGTTATCACTGTACCTAATCTGCATTTACTCGGAACAGGCTGACCACAGATGTATTTCTTCTATAGGCTAAGGACCACTGAAGTTGGGCTAAACGTATTTCAACATGGTAGAGCACTAGACTCCACCTTGGTAATAGTAATTTTATTATGTACATGTTTCATAACTACAGAGACTTCAAAATAGTACTGAAAATTACAAGGAAAAAAAACTGAAAAGGGAAAAATGAGTCTTCATTAAACTTCACATTGGCCCATCAATTCTAGTGTTAAATTTACAAATTAATTTATTGGAGAGGAGTGTTGTTAGAGTGAAAAACAGTTACACATGCTAGTGAAGTGCACCACCAAGCCAGCAAGTTACTGCCCTAGCTCCAGTTAAGTTAAATGAAAGCACCTTGCCCTAAGCACTAACAGATGACCAGCAACCTGAATTTATAACTACATACATTAGTTCCTGCTTTGATCATTTAAGAGCTGTATTAACTAGTTAACTACAGCTTCAAGTACGGAAAGCATGTACAATTCAACTTTCGTATTTTATAGACTAAGAAAACTAGCAGTTAACTGACTTTCTCAAGGTCACAAAAATTGTATGCTAAGTAAAACTAGACTCCTGATCTACCTCAAGCCTTTGCCCAACGCCATCTCCACTGTTTTGACTTATGTTAATTACCTATTTCTCCCTAGCATTCAAAAATAACCTATTTTTGAAACAAAAAATTGCATCGTGTATGTGTGTGTATGCACATGTACAAGTGTGCACACCAAGGCATGCATACCCAAGTCAGAGGACACCATCCGCCATGTGGGCTCTGGCAACTGAACCCAGTTTTCAGCATTAGCAAGCACTCTTACCACTGAGTCATCCATCTCTTCTGCCAACTGTTTTAAGTAGCTTTCCAAGACAGCTAAAAGTACTTCACAACCAACCAAGGCTTTTGGCAAAAGAACCAAAACATCACTTATAATAACCCTATTTTCAACTCTTACAATAGTTGAGTCTCTAAGAAAACCATCATCTACTTATTCACATTCCCAACGTACATTTTGAGTATTTCAAAAAGCTTGACAGAAAAATCCAAAAATAACAACAAACTGCAAGGAAACTATGCCTGATCTTGGCCAAAATACCTTCAAGAATCAGCTGTGAGTAAAGTTATAGCAAGAAAGATAAAATTCCTTTAAAAAAAGTGGTCAAATTTACCCATCACATTTCTTGTATCTAAAAACACTCATATCAGAATTTTTACATAAAAATTCAAACTGGGTCAGTGACACGGCTCAGGTGGTGAAGGTGCTGCCAGTGACCGAAGTTCAATCCTCAGGACTCACATGATGTAAGCGGCTATCCCCTGACCGCCACACACGCACGCTTCACACACACACACACACACACACACACACACGAATGTAACTTTAAAAACTCAAATGGGCTGAAGAAAGGGCCCATCCGAAAAGCACACAGTGCTCTTGCACAGCGGACCACAGTTTGATTCCCAGCACCCAGGTCAGGCGACTCACAACTTAACTACTTGTAACTCTATCCCCAAGGCATCCAACTTATGAAGCTGCCACGGGTGCTTGTTTACCCACATATGTAACTTTTTTTAAAAAATTTAAGCTAGACAAATAAAAATTCAAAAACTTTTGAAAGACAAATAGCCACTGATTAAAAGGGTTGGAACACCTTAACGGTGGAAGACGTGTCTACCTTCCTACAATGGCGCTAAGATTTGCTCTCGAATGTATTAAATATTGAAAGAATGTCATCAGGGCAGTTGAAGTGCTCCAACACCGGACAAAAACCGTTTGGATGGCTTTGTTTCCCTAAACTCTCCAGGGAACTGAAGCTGTGGGTTACGCTGTTCACATTCCTTCCGTCTCCAGCCAACAACATTTCTGATAAGGAGGATTCGAGGAATGCGTTTAAACACAGCTCTGAATTCATTTCCTTCTCCCGTGGGGACAAACTCCGAGTAAGTACACCCCCAATGATGAACACACGTCATTTGCGAACGTTTTACTTGAAAGCAGGGGCACACTACTGCCTGCACATTTTTTTTTTTTTTTGGTAACATTTTTGTAAGGGAAAACTGTCTTGAGCCACCGCCCAAAAAGTGGGTAGCCCAACATGGACTCCAGGACCGCAAACACGTCTCAAAAGCAAGCCAAGAAGGAAAAGAAAAAGGGAAAAAAAAAAAAAAAAACCACTAGCACGGGAACTAGAGTTTGGGGTACCGGGGCGTCCTCGATCACTTAGTCGCGGCTCTCTCGGTGATGAGGCCCAGGAAAGCCTGGCTGTGCTGGAGCCCCGCCCGGGGCGAGGATGCTGCGGGCCGGGGGGGGGGGGGGGGGGGGGGCTGCATCCCAGCGGGGTCCCGGCCCAGCCTCCGAGCCGGAGTTGCTCAACTAACAAAGAGCCGAATCCCGCCGAGGGCGCGCGGCACGGGCTCCCGGGGCGGAAGCGACCCCCACCGACCCCCCCCCAACCCGCGCGAGCGACCCTCCCCAAGTTCGGGGCCCGGCTCGGTCGGCTCGGTGAGGCCGCACGGCCGCCGCCGTCACGGTTCGGGCAACGTGCCATCGAGACCTAGGAAAGCCATCGAGACCTAGGAAAGCCATCGAGACCTACGAAACCCGAGTCCCGTGCCCCCCCCCCGTGCGCCCCCCGACACGCTCCGGGCATCCACGCCGCGGAAACCAGGCCGAACCCCGCCGCCCCCCCCCCCCGGGGCCCTGCGAGAAGCGGACGCGGCGCCGCGCTTTGTTACCATGGACTGGGGCATGCTCCGGGGGCCGCCGCCGCCGCTGCCGCCTTCGTCGCCGCCGCTGCCGCCTTCATCGCCGTCGTCGCCTTCGTCGCCGTCACCTTCTTCTTCTTCTTCTTCTCCGCCGTCGCCTTCCCCGCCGTCGCCCTCTTCGTCTTCGTCGTCGCCGCCGCCGCCGCCGCCGCTGCCTCCTTCGCCGCCGTCGCCGTCGCCGCCGCCGCCTCCACCACCTCCGCCGCCGCTGTCGCTGTCGCTCCCGGCCCGATGAGGCGTCGCTTCCTGGCGAGTCTCGCTCTCCTCCGCCGAGTAGACGATCTCCCCTTCCTCGGTCTTGAGGCGCTTGGCCTGGCTCTCGAACTCCCGGTCCTCCTCGTACGTCTCCTCCTTGGGGGAGGAGGAGGAGGTGGAGGAGGACATGGCGGCGGCGGCGTGGGAGCCGGGCCTCAGATGTCGCCGATCCGTCCCCGCCGCCTCAGCGCGCCTCGGAGCGGCCCCGGCGTCGTCGCCCGCCTCCTCCGCCGCCCCCGTCCCCGCCGCCGCCGCCGCCGCCGCCGCCGCGCGCTCCAGGAGCCCGTGGCTGAGGAGGGAGCGCGGGCTGAGGGGACGCTTCCCTTTCTCTCCCAGCCGGCCTCCAGCTTCTCCTCCCTCCGCCAGCTTCGCAAGCTCTCCCAGCCCCGGGCCGTAGGGGGAGGAGGGAAACGCGAAAGTCAGGATGGGGGGCCCCGGGCCGTGGCTTCCGGTCTTCCCTCCTCCCTAATCCGCTTCCCCGCCTCGACTGCCGCCGGGCGGGATCGAATCCCGAAGCCCAGAGCTCCCGCCCCCGACCCGCCCCTCGCCGAGGCTCCGCTTCCCATTGGCCAGGGAAAAGGCGATCTGGCTTCCCATTGGCTGGGGGAGCCGTCCGTCCACATCCTCCGCCTGGCTCTCCCCCCCCCCCCCGCGCCCCTTGGCGGGGCTTCGAGTCCCGACCGCGCAACGCCCGCTGCGCGCGGCTCTGCAGCGGTTGCGGCTCTCCGCTCCCCCCACCCCCGCCCCGCCACCCCCGCCCCGCCGCGGCGGTTGGCGCTGTTAGGCCCGAGCCCCAGGCGACGTGCCCGTGCCCGGGGAATCTGGGCCAGCGGCGCGACGACGTTCGGTAGAGCGGGCGCTGCGGGTGTTAACCGCCTTCCCGCTCATTTGAATGCTTTTCTTCTCCTTTTTAAAAAAGATGAGGGGAAACCCTCGAGGCTCACCACCCCCCGGCCCTAAAAAGTGCGTGTGCAAGAATTTCATCCAGTAGTGGACGAAATGTTCGAGGGCAGCTGTTGGCAATGACGGAATGTGGAGAGTCAACGGGACGATCCCCACGGGCCCCGCGTGGGTTGCATGGGTTCTTTGCAAACCCGACCCTCTGCGGGCAGACAACGTCCAAGTCCCGGCTACAGTTAACATGTTCTTCTCAGCCTTCTTCTAAAAACCCCTTCCTTAGCCTCATTCTTCCTGTTCTGGATGATCCATTTCACTATCAGTCATTTTCCAAAATAGGAAACGGTATCGCAGCTCTGTTGGTTCCCAACCCACAACTCACTTCCTCTGTGAAACCCAAGGACTGCTGTTAAGGGCTCAGTTGCATCTTTTTGCAAAAGGTCTTTTTAACACCTATCTCAAGGTGTCTTTAGAAACTAGGTGTGCTTGTTCTTTTTATCTTTGTAATCTAGTTCCACTACAGTACACCCCACCCCACCCCACCACCCCGCACGATTTCAATGACTAATTGAATGACTGGCCCTTGGTAAATAAAGATACGGCATTTCTTTCCAGAGAGAAGCCTATCATTCATCCCCTAAGTGCCCCATTACTTTAAACCTTGGGGACTTGCCTAAGATCAGTTGTCTGTGCCCTGCAGTCCTAAATGCGCCTGCCTCTTCATTTCCCAGCTGTGGGTTATTTCCTGCTCTAGTCTGGTTTTTTTTTTCCCCCAGTCATTTCTTCCCCAAGAAAGATACGTGTACTTTCCACTGATCGTGCTTTTAACAGATGCTATTTTCTCCTTTATACTTTGCATCGCTTAGCATTTTAGAATCCCAATTCCAAGTGTTTCTGCACACCGTACAGCCAGCCGTGTGTGAGGCCACTGGCATACAAAAGTGAAAGTTAGAGATGTGTTTTTAAATTTGTTTGTTTTTCCGAGACAGGGTTTCTCTGTATAGTTTTGGTGCTTGTCCTGGATCTTGCTCTGTAGACCAGGCTGGCCTCGAACTCACAGAGATCTGCCTGTCTCTGCCTCCCAAGTGCTGGGATTAAAAGCGTGCGCCCCTGACACCCGCCAGAAATCTGTTTTTAAATTTAAAATGTGTCGAAGGAGTTGCAGAGCCGGGGGACAGATAAGGAAATGTCGCAGGTGAAAACTAGTGCATTGAGAAAATAAATAGCAGTAAGAGAAACTGTCCGCCTGTTCTGCTTAAAACCTTTTACGTTTGATTCAGATACCCCTACCCCCAAAATTAAAGATGCAAAAAGTTGTCCTGTTGGAAAGTTCAGGTACAGGGGTTAAAAATCTGAAGTCTAAAAAGCCTAGATTTGAGACTGGAGAGATGGCTCGGCAGTTAAGAGCACGGGCTGCTCTTACAGAGGATCCAGCATTCAGGCAAAACACACATAAAATAAAATGACTAAATCTAAAATATATGTAAGTTTAAAAGCCTGAGTTACTTTTAGCATTCTCTCTCCCTATTTAAGTATGCATATATAAACATGTAAATATTTATTAATGTATTTTGGAGAATGGATGTGCTGGTTTGAATGAAAATGGCCCCCATAGGCATCGAGGGAGTAGGGTTCTTTGAAAGATTAGGACATGTGGCCCTGCTGGAAGAAGTGGGAGGGGGAGGACTTTGAAGTTTCAGGAGCTCAAGCCAGGCCCAGTGGCTCACTCTCTCTTCCTGCTGCCTGCAGATCCAGATGTAAGACTGGAAGCTCCTTCTCCAGCACCATGTCTGCCTGCATGCCGCCATGCTTCCTGCCATGCTGATACTGGACTAAACCTCTGAACACCTGTAAGCCAACCCCAACTAAATGGTTTCCTTTATAAGAGTTGCCATGATCATAGTGTCTCTTCACAGCAGTAGAACATTGACTAAGACACTAGCTCTCACTATGGAGCCCTAGGTGGCCTGGAACTTCCTATGTAGGCCAGCCTCAAACTCACAGAGCTCTGACTGTCCTTGCCTCCCTAATCATGGGGTTAAAAGCAATCTTCACTACCCCTGGCTCTTTGTTCTTTTTTATAGTAGTTTTAGCATCAAAGACTGAGAAAGAAGGATGAATTAATTATAGCTTGCTTGCCAGAGAAAATTTCTTCAGTGAAGTGACAGTTGCCAACATATTTTTATTTTTCTCAAAACAACAGAGAACAGGAACTATAGCTCATTGCAAGTGTGTCGAGTCCTTGGGTTGAATGCCCAGCACCAAAATAATTTTTTATTTAAATTAAAGATGGTCTACATAAAACCAGGACAGCCAGAGCTACGTAGAGAAACTCTGTCTCAAATAAACAAACAAACAAAACAAGATAGTATTTCCTTTGTTTCAGAGAGAGCCTGGCTACTTAAATACACCATGCTGACGTCAAACTCTTGTTTTTCTTATTTTGCCTGTAGTATCATGCCTGGCTGTTGTATCTATATTTTCACATAAAAGGTGAATTTTAAAAATTATATTCGTGTTCAACTACAGGCTTATTGGAACTTCTACAACTATCCAAATACTTATTAAAACATTTTCAATTTTCGAAGCCCAAAATTTCAAACTATGGATTATAGACCGAATTAAAATGCAGTTCTCACACTAAATACAAGTTACCTATAAAAGTTAAACTAGGCCTGGCGGTGGTGGTGGTGGTGGTGGTGGTGGTGGTGGTGGTGGTGGTGGTGGCGGCGGCGGCGGCGGCGGCGGCGGCGGCGGCGGCGGCGGCACACGCCTTTAATCCCAGCACTCGGGAGGCAGATGCAGGCAGACCTCTGTGAGTTCGAGGCCAGCCTGGTCTACAGAGCAAGATCCAGGACAGGCACCAAAACTACGCAGAGAAACCCTGTCTCAAAAAAACAAAAAACAAAAAAAAAAGTTATACTAAACCAGAGTATTCTGGTTACATTTTACCGTGGAGGTGAATTAAATTCCCTTATACAAATTAAAGTGGTAAATCTATAATGTACTCACCACTTCCCAGAATTACTGGGTTGGTAGAAATTAGAGAATGAACTACTATCATGATAAGTGACTATAAACTAGATCTACACGTCCATTGTAGTAGCAGACACAGTCATGAAATCATTTTCATTCATAAATAACCCTGGCTCTGGTATCAGGGTTGGGTTCTAGACCTAGAGAGAGAGTCAGGTTTGTTTGTTTGTTTGTTTGTTTTTCAAGACAGGGTTTCTCTGTGTAGCCCTGGCCACCCTGGAATTCACTTTGTAGACCAGGCTGACCTTGAACTCAGAGATTCTTCTGCCTCTGCCTCTGGCAAGAGCCGGGTTCTTAACTGCATCTCTAGAGCAGTTTTTTCTTTGTTTGGTTTGTCTTAAACTTTCCTGAAACTGATTAATGTAGAATGGACAGAGTAATAATAAATGCCTCTGCTAGAGAGCTTGTGTCAAAATGTATCAATATGACCCTTTCAGTGATTAGCACATGAAATGGCACATAAATGATGGTTATTATTATTGCATGTGAACTATTACATATATATATATATATATATATATGCATGCTTATATCTCTCAGCTATGTACTGTATCAACTTGATTGTAAGATCTGAAAAGCAGGTACCAAAATTCAGACACGGAGGTGCACTCCTATAATCCCCCATTTGGGAGGACAGGGTCTGAAGATCTCATGTTTGAGGCCAACCCTTAGCTACATGCACAGTGAGTCCCTGTCACAAAATGAGAACAAGACAAGGGAGAAGGCAGGGCCAAGCTCCTAGCTCTCCAGTACCATATCACCTGGATGTCTCATTGTTCACACAGGTCAGCAATGAGATTTAAAATTGTAAGCAACATTTGGGGCTCTGCTGTGAAGGCCTTTGACTATCCATTTCCTAGGCTCGCCCTAGGCTGCAGTCCACTATAGTATTGCCGCTGCATCCCCAGTGAGTTGTGGCAAAGGAAATTCTTGGTTACTGCCTGCCCTCCTCAACAATAGCCAGTCTAATTAGAGGCTTGGAAAAGTGGCCAAATCTTGTGGGCCGCAAGAATATATCATAGAGATTCAACTGTGTATTAAAGCTGAAACTTTGACCGGCCAAGGGCCTGTCAAAAGGCAGAGCCGTTTATTTTGAATATTTGGTGTTACCCAGCCTTTAATATTCCAGCTGTCTTCTGCTATGAAATCCTTGCGTGCCCAGACCTATTGGTAAACAGTTCAGCTCCCCAGACCTGCTGTACCTACTAAGTTACTAACTGCCCTGCTGAGCTTAGGAGACAAGCTGGAGTAAGAAGCCTAGCTTTGTTTCCTGAGCTAATGAAGCTCAGACCATCCCCTCACCTTGAGGAGGCCTATTGGTTCTCCAGAGCACTCTGAGAACAAAAGAGGTTTTTACATATCAAGGTGAGAGATAAAACAACATTCCTGAGGAGGCAGGGAACTGCAGTTATGGAAACAGGATTTCATCCCAGAGAACTAGAGTAGATGGATATAGAGCTTGGTATGTCTAGAGTTGTTCCTGACTTGAATGCCTGGTGGAGCTATAGCTGAATTGATGTAATTTTGTCTTAGAGGAATAAAGTTAACAGACATAAGAACATAGTGGCCGGGTGGTGGTGGCGCACACCTTTAATCTCAGCACTTGGGAGGCAGAGCCAGGTGGATCTCTGCGAGTTCGAGGCCACCCTGGGCTACCAAGTAAGTTCCAGAAAAGGCGCAAAGCTACACAGAGAAACCCTGTCTCGAAAAACCAAAAAAAAAAGCCATAGTATATATATATACGTAGATTTTTTTTTTCCCCTAATATCCCACACCGGACATAGTAAAGCCCCCTTGGACCCTGGGGAATCGATAGCCAAAAGTCAAGTCTGTAATACATAAGAGATTCCAAGGAGACCATGGTAAATGAAGACCACATGAGAATAGGAAGAAACAAAGTGCTAGAGAGGCCCACAGAAATCCACAAAGATACCCCCACAACAGACTGCTGGCAATGGTCGAGAGACAGTCCGAACTGACCTACTCTGGTGATGGGATGGCCAAACACCCTAATTGTCGTGCTAGAAACCTCATCCAACTACTGAGGGATCTGGATGCAGAGATCCATGACTAGGCCCCAGGTGGATCTCTGGGAGTCCAATTAGCGAGAATGAGGAAGGTTTATATGAGCGAGAATTGTTGAGACCAAGGTCGGATAAAGCACAGAGACAAATAGCCAAACGAACGGAAACACATAAAATATGAACCAATGGCTGAGGGGTCACCAACTGGATCAGGCCCTCTGAGTGGGTGAGACAGTTGATTGGCCTGATCTGTTTGGGAGGCATCCAGGCAGTGGGACCGGGTCCTGTGCTCATTGCATGAGTCGGCTGTTTGAAACCTGGGGCCTATGCAGGGTCGCTTGGCTCGGCCTGGGAGGAGGGGACTGGACCTACCTGGACTGAGTCCACCAGGTTGATCTCAGTCTGTGGGGAAGGCTTTGCCCTGGAGGAGATTGGAATGGAGGGCGGGCTGGGGGAAGGTGAGGGGGGGGGCGGGAGGGAGGAGAACAAGGGAATCTGTGGCTGATATGTAGAACTGAATTGTATTGCAAAATAAAAATTTAAAAAAAAAAAAAAAGAGATTCCAGACAGTGATGGCCTTCAGGAGGGAGTTACTCCTGACTTTCTTGGCATTTCTGGCCACCAAGCACTGTGTAATTTCTTTATCTCTTGTTCAAATATGATTTATTATTAGGATTTATCATCTTTTTCTCAAATCTTTTCAGGATATAGTGATGAGCTATCTAGCACTTTCTGGCCTGCCTGTGCCTCCCAAGTGCCAGTATTAAAGGTATGCTTTTACCACCACGCTTTCCTCAGAGAACCCACTGTTGCTGTCTGAATGACTTATCCATAACAAGCTGAAACATTGCTCATAGATCAAACAACTGTCTGATACCATATCACATTTTGTTGAAAAGTATCACCCTTTTCTGATCCCTACATCATTTGAAGTGGAGCTACAAATTGTGGGATTTTCATACCCACACTCAGTTTTCAACAGTGATGCTATTTATTGAATATACCACACTTTGGTTTTATGCCTGAACTCCTGTAAAAAATTAATAAGCCCTCATGTACACTTTACTGTGAGTCCCATTTCCAGAAGATTGGGTGGAGCTGTAAAGATGTTTTATGTCAAGACCCATGTGTTTTTTTTTTAATGAAATCCAGCTATTTACAAACAAGCCACTATTTCTGCAAAATTTTGTTGAACCCCAAACATCCTATTTCTAGGACCCTTTCTGTTAGTTTGACAGAAATCACCTAGAACAAATATTGTAACATGTTCCTTTTACTCAACTAGACTTTGGTTAGTAATGATGGAAAGTCACTGTTCAGGAAGATTGCACCATACAGGAAGTGTCTGAGGCAATATTAACTCCAAGCGTAGTCAAGTGTAACCACAGTGGTGTATGCTTTCGAGAGTTGTGCACATCTGTTTGGGAGCTCCAGCTGCCTCCACAGTGTTTGGACTCTGTTTTTTTAAAAAGTCTGGGGCTGGAGATGGTGGTGCCCACCTTTAATCCCAGGACAGGCACCAAAACTACACAGAGAAACCCAGTCTTGGGAAAAAAAAAAAAGCAACACTTAATCAGACAGGACAGATATATCTATATCTATATCTATCTGTATCTATCTATCTATCTATCTATCTATATATATATATATATAATTTATTTTTTATTTTATGTTCATTGGTGTTTTGCCGGCATGTATATCTGTGTGAGGGTGTCAGAAGCCTTGGAACTGGAGTTACAGACATGTGTGAGCTGGGAATTGAACCTGGGTCCTTTGGAAGAGCAGCCAGTGCTCTTAATTACTGAGCCATCTCTCCAGCCCCAGTAGGACAAATTTTAATCAGAATTATGTAATTGTTTCTTTTATTGAAATTTTCTTCCCCCAACTGCTGCAATACTTTTATCATCCTCATCCACAAACCAAAATATTAATAGGCCATCTTCCTTTAAAATAGAAATGTTTTAGTAGCACCAGTGAGCTGTTGGGTTTGGCCAACTTGTGGTCATATTTGCTGTTTAAATTAATGGAAACAAAACTTGAGAGTCAATATCTGAATCATACTAGCCACACTTGAAATGACCAAGAGCCAGAAATACAAGTGGCTACCACTCTGGACAGCGCTAATAGAACTGGAACATAGCATAGGAAATAACTGATGTTCATTTATCACCTACAACACCACCTGGTACATAGTGTAGACCATGACCAGATGCTTATCGGCCTAAATTAAGCTCTTTATCTGGGTCAGGAAGAAGTATATGAGGGCTGAGGATGTGGCTTAGTTGACAGAGTGCTAGTCTAGCATGCTAGAAAACCTGGATTAAATCCCCCTGCACTACTGAGGCCAGGCATAGGGGTACTGTACTAATCCCAGCATGCAGGAGGTAGGGAAAAGAGGGGCAGGAATCTGAGGTAATCCTTTGTTATAGAGTTTGTGACCCCAAATTAAGTGACCCCAAACAATCTTTGGGTATCTGCATTACAGAAGCAAATACAAATCAGTCATATCTTTTATTTTATTTTTTTATTGCCAGCTTGATACAATACAAATTGTTTTTTTTTTTTTATTTTTTGAGGCAGGGTTTCTCTGTGTAGCTTTGCACCTTTCCTGGAACTCACTTGGTAGCCCAGGCTGGCCTCGAACTCACAGAGATCCACCTGGCTCTGCCTCCCGAGTGCTGGGATTAAAGGCGTGCGCCACCACCGCCCGGCGATACAGTACAAATTCTTATCCTAATAGTGAAATGTTTCACTGAAGCTTGCCCAGTGATTGAGTAAAACCAAAACTTATTATAAGCCACAGTCATCCTAGGGTTCCCCCTGCTATGTAGCCTCCCTGGTTCTCTGGGTTGTAGTTAAAAATCAGTCACATCTTACAGCTGTATGCTTTTGGGTGGAGAAGTCACTGAGTCAGGGTTACTGGGAATTTATCTTCCGGGGACTAGAGTTCAGAGACAAACCACTGATGGGAATCAAGGCGAATGCCTAGCATAAAATTAAGTTTCTTTAGTTATCACATTTTGGCTATACAGAGACTTAGGGACCAGCCTGGACTATGTGAGACCTTGTCCCCCAACACCCTAAATTACATGAAACAGTGAATGCAAATTATGAGTGCTTGAGTATCTCAAAGACTGATCTATAGTTTACTCTGTAATCATATTTAAAATGAGGTCACATAAAAGTATTCTATTTATTTAAATAACTAAATAGATATGGCTCCTTTGTGCACTAGACATATCAAAATGTGTATGGTTTAAATTGGTAAAACAATTGAAATAAGCATGTGAGAGGGTTTTTTATTTTTTAAAATTTTATTTTTATGTGTGTGAGTGTTCTGCCTGCATGTATGTCTGTGCACCATGTGCATGCCTGGGACCTACAAAGGTCAGAAGAAACAGCATGGGCACCAAATGCTCTGATACTGGAGTTACAGTTGTAAGCTGCCATGTGGGTGCTGGAAATCGAACCTGGGTCCTCTGAAAGTGCTCTTAACCACTAAGCCATCTTCCCAGCCCCAGCCCCATAACAGGTATTCTAACAAAAACAAAATGCCTGTTATGAATGTTTTCAAAGTAAAAAGTCCTTTAGGGCCAATGAAATGACTTATTGGGTAGTGGCCCTAACTGCCAGGCCTGACAACCTGGGTTCAAGTCCCACCACCGCAGAGTAGAAGGAGAGAACCGGCCACAAAACTCTCCTCTGGTATCCACACATGTATGTTTGTGCACCGAGTAGAGTAGAACTTCACTGTGTACAAAACCGGTCCCATCTGACTGTCACAACAGCCTTTTATAAAGCAGACCATGCAGATCCCTAGTCTCCATCTGCAGATGAAGTTTAGAAAAGCTTATGGTTTGTTTGTTTGTTGTTGTTTTTTTTTTTTGCTAAATTCTCATCTGCTTTTCACTATATAAATAATTACATATGAATTATTACATGGATAATCTATGCTGATTATACCAGAATTGGAACCCTCCATTTTTCCTCTCTCTCTGGGCAGAACTACTTTCCCAGGAATATACTTTTGTTTCTTTTGTTTTGTTTTGTTTTGTTTTGTTTTGTTTTGTTTTGTTTTTCCGGAGCTGAGGACCAAACCCAGGGCCTTATGCTTGCTAGGCAAGCGCTCTACCACTGAGCTAAATTCCCAACCCTAGGCATATAATTTTTAAGCAACCTATAATTTTTGTAAGCTATTGTCTTTTTATCTCTAGATAAAAATCTTATCTCAATACCTTTTAGTAAAAGGACTTCAATCAATAAACATTTGTTGAAGTATTGGTAAATATATTCATGGTCTTTTTTGAAGTTTTATTTAGTTATTATTGGGTGTTTTTGTTTGTTTGTTTGTTTGTTTGTTTTGGCTTAGTTTGGCTTTTGGTTTTTTAAGGCAGAGTTTCTCTGTGTAGCTCTGGCTGTCTTGGAACTCAATCTGTGTAGACCAGGCTGGCCTTGAACTGAGATCCACCTGTCTCTGCTTCCCAAGTGCTAGGATTCAAGGTGTTTGCCACCACTGCCCAGTTACTATTATTGTTATTTGAGAACAGGGTCTTACTCTGCAACCCACGCTGTCTTGGAGCTCACTCTGTAGCCCAGGCTAGCCTCCATCTTATGGCACTCTTCCTGCCTCTGTCTCCTGAGTGCTAGGGTTACAGATGGGAGTAACCACACTGGGCATGGGCAGTCTTGATAGCATATAAAGTCAACAGTATCAGTCAAAGTTCAATTGACAGAATTCATTTCAGTTGTTTTAAATTAGAAGTAGTGAAGCACTTACAGAATGAAGCATACAGGGTAGAGAGATGGCTCAGCGGTTCAGAGCACTGACTGTTTTTCAAGAGGTCCTGAGTTCAATTCCCAGCAACCACATGGTGGCTCACAACCATCTGTAATGAGATCTGATGGCCTCTTCTTTTTTTTTTTTTTTTTTTTTTTTTTTTTTTGGTTTTTCGAGACAGGGTTTCTCTGTGTAGCTTTGCGCCTTTCCTGGAACTCACTTGGTAGTCCAGGCTGGCCTCGAACTCACAGAGATCCGCCTGGCTCTGCCTCCCGAGTGCTGGGATTAAAGGCGTGCGCCACCACCGCCCGGCCCCTGATGGCCTCTTCTGGTGTGATGAAGACAGAGTACTCATGTACATAAAAATACAAACATAAGCTGGGCAGTGGTGGCACATGCCTTTAATCTCAATACTCGGGAGGCAGATGCGGATAGATCTCTGTGAGTTTGAAGCCAGTCTAGTCTACAGAAAAAGTTCCAGGACAGCCAGAGCTACACAGAGAAACCCTGTGAAGTAAACAAACAAACAAACAAATAAACGTAAATAAATCTTGGAGAATAAAGAATACTTCCTGGAGACTGGGCATGGTGGTACATGACTTTAATCGCATGACTGGTCTACTTAGTGAGTTCCAGAACAGTCAGAGTTATGCAGAGAGACACTGTCTCAAAACAAAACAAAACAAAACAAAACAAAAAACCAAACATAAATAATAGACTAGAATACTGCCGGGTATGGTGGCTCAGTGACTTTACTCCCAGCACTCAGGAGGCAGAGGCAGGTAGATCTCTGTGAGTTCAAGGTCGGTCTTGTCTATATAGTGAGTTCCAGGACAGCCAGAGCTACACAGTGAGACCTGTCTCAAAACAACAACAAAAGGATTGAGTATACTGATGGAGTAACTCTCAAAACCACAGCTCTGAGCTAGAGAAGCAGGAGTGCAGAAACCACAGCTACAGGACCTAGAACACTGGCTGCTGTCGTGGAAGACTCCATGATCAGGGCACTGCAGAATCATACCATGCCATTCAACAGACACGATGGGCACACCGTGAATGCTTTTGATAGTCACAAAGCAGAGACCACAGGAAAAAAAGAAAAAAATGTTCTGCAACCACATCCATCAGCAGAAATACAGAAGCACCGATTGTCCCATGAAGAAAGCAGAAGTCAACAAACAAATTTTACCTACTTATCAGCTTTAGATTACTTCAGCCCTGTGTTGTAGCAAAACAGATAGATTGCCTAATAACCTCCAGATTTCCAACCTCAGTCTTAAAAATTCAACTTTAAAATACATATATATTCAAGAAATATCTAGAAAATAAATGGACTGACTCCACATTTCCATTAACTGCTGTTTACTTACTTTCTGACATTTTGGAGGTGCCAGGAATAACAGTTTGCTACTGAGACAGATTTAATGATTCATTATCCAACTGACATCACTGATGCCTTGTGAAAGAATTAGTTATTTTATTTTATTTTGAGACAGGGTCCCATGTAGCCAATACTGGCCTCAAAGTCACTGTACAGACAAGACTGGTCTTGAATTTCTAATCCTCCTGCCTCCCAAATTGTTGGATTATAGGCATGTGCCACTATGAATTGATTCTTATTCTTAGATGACCCCATGCCTCAACTGTGAATTCATGTCTCCCATCCTGTTGTGGTGCAAGATTCTTCTAGGGATATGACTCCCTATCTAGAGACTCCATTTGCCAGCCTCCCTTGCAGCTAGATATGGCACCTGGCAAAGTTCTGGCCAATGGAATATCTGTATCATTTGTTTGTCCTTCATGTCCTCCATTTCTTCTGTCTTCTAGAATACATATCTGCTGGGAGTTAGCTTCTACCATACACAGCACTGTAAGAGATGACTGAGTAGAAGGACAGAAAGTGTCAGGACAGCCAGGGCTACACAGAGCAACCCTGTATGGAAAAACAAACAAACAAAACAACACAACAAAAATAAATATTTAAAAATATCCCCTAAGTAAAATTACTTTGACAAAGACTATTACTTTTATGTCTCTTTCACTTTATACAGCAGAGCCCTAATAAGCATTAACTTTAACAAAATATGCATCGGCTATAAGGAGTTTCTAAAACCTAGTGTGCCTTTGACCACAGTTTCCAATGCTATGATTTTGTAAGTGGGAAATAATGGGGGGGGGGGCGCGGATTGTAGCTGAGGCATTTGAGCTTTTTGAGTAGACAGTGTGATTTTTGGGGAGATATCTTCACCCTCCTCTCTGTCACCCACTATGAACTATCACGTAAGTAGTGATGGGAGCACAAACACATATCCATTTTCTAAACTTCTTTAAGATACAAACAAGTCAGCGTGGATACAGAGCCTGTGTCTTACCCATCTTTACAGCGATGTCCACCCTGGGCTGCTGCTGAAAATGGGCAACTTAAGCCGGGTACCATGGCTCATGCCCATAATCCCTGCACATGGGAGGTGCAAGAGGACTCCATGAATTCGAGGACAAACTGGGCTATTATCACTCTGGAATACAGAGAAAGAGAGAGAGAGATGTTTAGTCAATGGACAGAGGGGAGGGAGTTCAAGCAGAAACACATAGAGGAACTAAAATGAATGTCCTTAACTTTACAAGGGCAGATGAGGACATAGATTTATGTTGTCATAAAGTTATTATGCTATAATTAGGTCTTGTTTTACTTAGCTGTTCAAAGGCTTTTCTTTTTGCTCTCAGACTGGGCTAGAAATATCCTAAAGGTGGTAAAATATCAAATGTCTGAGGACTCTCAGCTAGAATAGCTAGTGAAATGCACTCTCTAGGAAGGTAAATTTTCTTTTAGATTTATTTATTTTATGTGTGTGGGTTTGCCTGTGTGTATGTATGTTCACTGGTTACATGCCTGTTGCCACAGAGGTCAGAGGAGAGAGCAGGATCCCCTGAAACTCGAGTTATGGACCATTGTGAATCACCATGTGTGTGCTGGGAATCGAACCTGGGTCCTCTGCAAGACCAACAAGCGTTCCCAAACTCTGAGCCATCTCTCCAGCCCCTACTTAGAAGAACTGAAATATAATCCAAACTATTAGAAGAACCATAAACATAGGGGTATTCATATCATTATTGGTGACATGTAAATGTATAGAAGCCATTAGATCAATTGTCTATATATACAAAAAGAGAAGTGTAAGAGCCTTGTGTCAAAAAATATTATTTAATGGAAAAAATTAAAGAATAATTGAATAATTCAAAATTCTCTCTCTCTCTCTCTCTCTCTCTCTCTCTCTCTCTCTCTCTCTCTCTCGTGTGTGTGTGTGTGTGTGTGTGTGTGTGTGTGTGTGTGTGTGTGTGTATAGGCAGTGTGTGCCTGGGTTTCTCGACCTTGGCACACTGACATTGGGGATGAGTTTATTCTTTGCTGCTATGGAGCTGAAATTGTAGACTATTTAGTGGTGTACTTTGCCTTTCCTTCCAACACACTACTTGCTTTTACTGCTTCAGAAATGTCTTCGGATATCTCCAGCTGTCTCAGGGAGCAAAGTCAATTACAGTTGAACACTGCAAGTGTACATTCCATCATCAAAGCTATATCAAATGTGTGCATAAACAGATAAAGCTGGGAGTGATAAGGCAAGAGACAGAACTTGGTCAGGGTGGGCGGGGACCCTGTGCTGGTTGGCTGTGTCCACTTGACACAAACATGGATGTATCTTGGAAGAGGGGATCTTTTTTTTTTTTAATTTATTTTTTTATTTTTTATTTTATTTTACAATATAATTTAATTCTACATATCAGCCACGGATTCCCTTGTTCGCCCCCCCTCCCCTTCCCCCCAGCCCACCCCCCATTCCCATCTCCTCCAGGACAAAGACTCCCCCGAGGATTGAGATCAACCTGGTAGACTCAGTCCAGGCAGATCCGGTCCCCTCCTTCCAGGCTGAGCCAAGCGTCCCTGCATAAGCTCCAGGTTTCAAACAGCCAGCTCATGCACTGAGCACAGGACCCGGTCCCACTGCCTGGATGCCTCCCAAACAGATCAAGCCAATCAACTGTCTCACCTATTCAGAGGGCCTGATCCAGTTGGGGGCCGGAAGAGGGGATCTTAATTGAGAAATATCTCTATAGGATTGGTCTGTAGACAAGTCTGTGGGGCATTTTCTTGACTGATGACTGATGTGGGAGGACCCAGCCCCCTGGGGACAGTGCCACCCTTGGACAGATAGTCCTGGGTGATAGAAGAAAATAAACTGAGCAAGCCAGGAAGAGTGAGCCAATAATCAGCATTCCTCATGGTCTCTGTTCCGTTCCAGCCTCCAGGATGCCGCCTTGAATTCCCGCCCTGACTTTCCTGGATGATGGACTACAAGCTATAAAATGAAATCATCCCTTTCCTCCCCAAGTTGCTTTTGGTCATGGTGTTTATTACAGCATAGAAACCCTAAGACCGACTCTGGAGCAGTGGTTCCAAGAGGCCAGGGACACCAGAAAAGTTCTGGTTCCTGGTTCCTTGTTATCTCTCAGCCTTGTCCAGAAGCTGTATGTGAGACATGACTGAAACTGAGAGTCAGCAGCTGGATAACTCATGGTTGGGCCAAGTGGACTGATCAACTCATCCCCCTTCCCAGGCCTCACCTCATAAATCCTACAAAAAGTCCCCAGAGTAGCAGTTCCTTGGCATCTGACTACTGCAGAGGAGGAAGTATCCCTTCTCTCCCACCTGTGAATTCATAACAAACTCTTTCTAAAACTCACTCTGTGGCCCAGGAACATCATCCCTCTAATTCGCTAGACGAGAGGCCACTGACTCAATGGATATTGTGTGTGACCATGAACGTCTGACACTGACTCCCGAGTTTAACTCCCCTGAGGTGTGAGGAAAGGCCTGCTTCAAACTCAATGACACCTCAAATTTCCCTGCAATCAGGACAAAATTCACAAAAATTAAAAAAAAAATTAGTAAGATGAAGAAGTTAAAGCTTTAGAACATTATCTTTAATATTTTTAAATGAAAATATTAGAAAGGGTTAAAATAAAATTCAAGTACTGCTATGATCACATTTCCAAGGAGCCTAAGAGTATTATATATTTTCACTGCCATAAGAAATTTTGCCGGGTGGTGGTGGCGCATGCCTTTAATCCCAGCACTTGGGAGGCAGAGGCAGGAGGATCTTTGCGAGTTCGAGGCCAGCCTGAGCTACATAGCGAGATCCAGGACAGGCACCAAAACTACACAGAGAAACCCTGTCTCAAAAAAAAAAAAAAAAAAAAAGAAAGAAAGAAATTTTGATCATTCCACCATGATATCAACAAAAGAAACTTGATTTAGAGGATTGCAAAATCATTTTTAAGAAAATTCATAAAACCCATGTGGCGCATGTGACTCAGCTGGAGAAGGGCAAACTGACTCATTTGGACTGAATTCCTCTTTCTGAGCAATACTTTTTGGAGCATCCCCAAATTCAGAATTGCCACAGATTTCTAAGGAAATTCTGTATAGAAAAAAAAATGAATTCTGGATTTTTAATCACTGATACCCAACACTGGATTTGAGTAAGTACATAACATATGTTTGGCATCAACTGGAAACTTACTTAAAACATATTGACAATTCTAATTTTATTTTTAAAAAAGCATTAAGGATTACAGCCTGTAACATTTCAGAACACAGTGTTCATTTTCTCATTTAATGGATGTGAGCTAAAGAAACAAAACTTCTATTATGACTGAACAGAAGCTGAGTCCTATAAGTATATAACACAGAAATAAAGAATGTAGGCTTGGCCCAGTGGTGGTGGCGCACGCCTTTGATCCCAACACTTGGGAGGCAGAGACTGGAGGATCTCTGAGTTCCAGCACAGCCAAGGCTACATAGAGAAAACCTGTCTTGAAAAATAAAAGCAGACAAACAAAAAAGAATGTAGGCTCTAATACTGTAGGAATAAGAAAGTACAAACCCACTGTATAAACTGTGTAAAGTACAAACTCATATAACCATTATGTTCCTTGTTCCATTCAAACACATGATCAACCATTTTCAAAGTCTTCATAATATTATTCTGAGAAGTAGGTACTTAGCCTAAATCTTTTTGGTTTGGTTTGGTTTGGTTTTTTGTTTGTTTGTTTGTTTTTTGGGTTTTCGAGACAGGACAGGGTTTCTCTGTGTAGCTTTGGAGCCTGTCCTGGAACTCACTCTGTAGACCAGGCTGGCCTCAAACTCATGGAGATCCACCTGGCTCTGCCACCTGAGTGCTGGGATCAAAGGCGTGCGACTACCGCCCAGCTTTAGCTTAAATCTTGAGAAGTAGGCTGAATAGTTGGCACACCCACTCCATTCCAGGGCATATATTTGAATCAACGAACAAGCACATGGGTGTGTGATACTTGTTATGCCTTGAGGCTTAGGAATTTGGCAGCTGAGAAGGAAGGGAAAAGAGAGGTTATAAGCAAATCTGGGGCTGGGTAGAACACTTCCTTAGCAAACATAAGGTTGTAGCTTCAATCCTCAGTATTAATCAAATAAATCTGAAGAGGGCTGGGGATATAGCTCAGTTTGTATACAATTTGTCTAGCATCAATGAAGCCCTCCTTGGGTTCAGTTCCCGAATTACACAAACTGGATGTGATGGTACACATCTGTCATCCCAGTAAGAGGAATATCAGAAGTCCAAGGTCATGTTTGGCTGCTCAGTGAGGTTTTTTTTTTTTGTTTGTTTTGTTTTGTTTTGTTTTGTTTGTTTTTTAGAGACAGGGTTTCTCTGTGTAGCTTTGCGCCTTTCCTGGAACTCACTTGGTAGCCCAGGCTGGCCTCGAACTCACAGAGATCCGCCTGCCTCTGCCTCCCGAGTGCTGGGATTAAAGGCATGTGCCACCACCGCCCGGCTTGCTCAGTGAGTTTGAGACCAGCCTGGAGTTACAGTCTTTCCTTGATGTGGTGTGTCTGATAAGTTTTTGGGCCTGGTTCTTCTGATATGCCCATGTGCCCCTACAGTCACAATTGACCCCATTAAACCTAAAGGATGGCTCCCTTTCTAGCCCCAGGAATAAGTCATGTGTCAGTCTGTGCCCGATAGATGGTTCCGTTTAAAATGGAGCCTTCCAAAGCAATGAATAGTTTGAAAAGAAAACAAACAGAAACCAGCTTTACACAATGTAGAGTAACAGCATAGCCTGATCTCAACAGAGGTTCTGGGGAAGGTCCAGTGGGGTGGGGGTGGGGTCTGTTGTTTCAGGACTGTGATAGGCAAAGTGATGACCACAGTGTCTCTGGCATATCTTCAGGAGACTGATAAAGCTCAGGGACATGAGCAGATTTGTTCCCCCGCAGAGCACACAAGAAGCCATCTTGCCAGTTACCCAGTAGAGATCCAGGGAAGGGACATTCCTGAAGGCTTTTAGGTAGGCATTTCTCTTCTGTGGGACTTTTTAGGTTCTTATGTGTTGACTAAGTGTGGTAATGGGCAGATCACATCTGCTTCACCAAAAAAAATCTCACTAATCCCCAGCTCAAGATTCCATACGGTTTTGTAGTTGGGTTTGTTTTATTTGTTTGTTTTTGATTTTGGTTTTTTTGTTTTGTTTTTAATTCTTTTGCTCTTTTGGGGACCCAACACCCAGCTCCTAAATAAATACACAGAGACTGATTCTTTCTTATGAATGCCTGGCCTTAGCTTGGCTTATTTCTAGCCAGCTTAAATTATCCCGTCTACCTTTTGCCTCAGGGATTTTATCTTTCTCTATTCTATATATTTTTCTTTCCTTCTTATTCCATGGCTGGCTGGCTGACCCCTGAAGTCCTCCTATCCTTCTCCTTTTCCCTCTCCCCTCTTTTTATTCTTTCTGTCCACCAGCCCTGCCTATTTCTCCTGCCTAGCTATTGGCCATACAGCTCTTTATTAGACCAATCAGGTGTTTTAGGCAGATCACAGTAACGCAGCTTCATAGAGTTAAACAAACGCAACATAAAAGAATGTAACACATCTTTGCATCATTAAACAAATATTCCACACCATAAACAAATGTAATACATCTTTAATACTCCACAGCACGGCTTGCATACCTTGAAAAGAATTTTCAGAAAAGTTGGCTATAAATGCAATGTTATTGGAAGTAAACTATAAATCAACCCCCTATTTTATTTTATAAATAAGCAGACATTATTAAATTATTTTCTAGTGGACAGGATATTTCCATAAATTGGATTAAAAGATTTTGATAATGGAGCCAGGAGGTGGTGGCACATGCCTTTGATCCCAGCACTCAGAAGACAGAGCCAGGCAGATCTCTGTGAGTTCGAGGCCCCCCCTGGGCTACAGAGCAAGTTCCAGGAAAATCGCAAAGCTACACAGAGAAACCCTGTCTTGAAAAACCAAAAAAAAAAAAAAAGATTTTGATAATGAAGGGCATTCAGATGAAGGCTGGCTATTCAAACCAACAGCAACAAATTTCCTATTTCCAAATTATCTCTCCACTAGCCACTGCCATCTCCGAGCTCCCAGAATGTTCCTTCTTTGTCAGTGTTGGGGTTTGAACCAGGGTCTTGCACTTGCCAGGCCAGTGTTCTACCACTGAGCTACATCCTCAGCCCTACAGCTATTATTATATTTTTAAGCTCATATTTATAAAGCATGAAGAGCAAACCTACACTGGCACCATTTCTCCAAGTTACTATGATCATCACTCCAGATTAAAATTTGCATCAAACTACATAGAATAAATTCATGTGTTCTTTCTGAAAGTTCAGAATGTCTTGTATTGAATGACGCAATCTGTTAGTGACTATGCTAGCCAGTGTTAGGATGAAATTCTAGTTCATCCTTAGTAATGAATTTAGAATAGGTAACTCTTTTTTTTCCTTTCTTTCTTTCATTGTTTTTAAAAAACAATCTGTTCCCCTTTCCCTGACAAAAGAAGTCCTTTCCTGTGAGGAACCCAAGTCACGCACCCCAGTTGGGGCCGAACTCCCCGCTACCCCCCAACCCTAAGACAATCTTTATAAGAGTGGGCAAGTGGCCCAGTCAATACAACAGCCCCCACTTCCCTAGCTACATTGATTTCTTCAGAGACACATGTGTGAGCCAGCAGGGCAGATCTGCATCCACCCCAGATGCTCCTTGTCAGTCAGTGAGAAGACTGCAATCTCAGGGCTGGCTCAGCCGCAGAGGTAAACCCCTGAGGGAGCTGGGAGAGGCTCTCAGAGCTGGGAGGTAAGAAGAGCTCTGAGGTTGTCCTGAGCCTCTGGGACCCCTTAGGTCTGAAACCTGATCCCTACTGATCCCTCTCTCATTTATTTTCCCACCGTCACCTGCCCAAAAACAGTGAGCTCAACTGCTCCAACCCATTTCCACAGCTCAGCAGCATGTTTCAAAACTTAAAGCCCAAACAAAGCAAAACACTGCTTTTTCCCCATTTGGCGTTTCTACCAGGTCAGTAGTGGTGTCATTGAAGTAACTAGTAAGACAATAAGAGAGCACATGACTTATTACTTTTGTCCATTTTGATCAAAGTTCGGGAGAAAGACAGCAGCTTAGAGGTACTGACAATCACTCTCAAACCTACAGCATTTAAAACTAAATAAAAATTATATATATTTGGGTTTTTTTGAGACGGGTTTCTCTGTGTAACAGCCCTGGCTGTCATGGAACTCGTTCTGTAGACCAGGCTGGCCTGGAACTCAGAGAGATCTGCCTGCCTCTGCCTCCAGAGTGCTGGGATGAAAGGCGTGCACCACCATGCCTAGCAATATTTTTTATTTATTCTTTGAAATTTTGATACTTGTGTACAATATATTTTGTACTTACCCAGCCCTCCCTACAATTTATCTCTAACTCCCTCCAGGGCCCACTGACACATCTCATGCTAAGTCTTCATGTTCTTTTTATTGTCATCATTATTATTATTATCATTATTAATAGTACCCTGAGTCTAGTTTGTACTGAATGTACTAACGCGTGGGAGTAACATCCACAGGGATATGGGTAACCTTCCCACAGCTCCATCCCCAAAGAAAAAGTGACTTACACTCTCGCAGCAGCCATCGACTGCCAATCAATTCTTCGCTGGGAACGGAGCTTCAGAAGCCCCTCCCCATCCATGCTGGGATTTTGGATGGTTTGATCTTGGATAGGTCTTGTGCAGACAACCCCAGCTGCTGTGTGTTAATGCGTACATTATCCAGGTCAGAACCAGAAACTAGCTTTCCACAGCTCTCTTCCCCATTGCCACCTTCCATAGTTTTCCATCCACACTTCTGCTGTGTCCCCTGGATGGGGAGAAGTGAATACAGATGTCCCCCCTATGGCTGAGCACTCACTGTCTTGTACTGTCAGGACGGTGGCCGGTTACGTGTCTCTACACATCGCAAAAAGAAGCTTCTCCGACAAGGTTGAGAACATCACCATCCATGGGTATACACGGAAATATTGAGGAGGTAATTTGACGACAAGACTAACCTAAAGAGTATTTTCCTCATGATGTTACATCTGCAGATAACTTGGCACGACTGTTGGATGACGTGAGCGGTCTGAGCGTATGTAACAGAGGAGAGGCTACACTGGGATGATCAGCAGGTTGTTTATTCAATACAGTTGTGTTGGTGAGTGTGTGTGTGTGTCCATGGAGGCCAGAAGAGGACCTCAAATCCCCTGGAGCTGGAGTTAACAGGCAGTTGTGAACCACTTGATTGATTGCGCGGTCACGCCATCAGCGCATGCACGTCCAGCTCCCTAAGCCCACCTGCGCATGTGCATGGGAATCCTTAAAAAAGCCGGACACAGATTTCTCCTCTCTCTTCTCTGTTCTTTCCTCCCTCCTCTCTCCCTCTCTCCCTCTCTCGCTCTCTCCTCTCTGCACGTGCTTCTTCCCCAGGCCTGGTCCTTTTGTTCCCCCCCTCCCACTTCCTCCTAATAAAGCTCTTAATACTGGGCTTTGTAGTGCCTCTGACCTTTCCTTGCACAGTAACCAGCGCCACTTATTATTTTTAAAACAACTCAGCCTCCAGAGGGTGGTCTTCTGGCCAGGCGACTGAGAGACCCAGATGGAACCATAGTATGTAATGTTGTAACCTTTGTGGTATATCAAAATGTTGTGTCTACTCAGGGCCACAGGAGTAACTTAGATTTTTTTTTTTTCTCAAGACAAGGTTTCTCCGTGTAGTTTTGGTGCTTGTCCTGGATCTCACTCTGTAGACCAGGCTGGCCTCGAACTCACAGAGATCCTCCTGGCTCTGCTGCCTGAATGCTGGAATTAAAGGCGTGTGCCACCACCGCCTGGCCTTTTTTTTAAGACAGGGTTTCTCTGTGTAGTCCTGGCTATCCTGGAGCTTACTCTGTAGACCAGGCTTGCCTCAAACTCAAAGAGATCCACCTGCCTTTGCCTCTGCCTCTTGAGTACTGGGATTAAAGGTGTGCACCACCACACACTTAGCCCAGATGCTTCTTTTTTTTTTTTAAACCAGGAAGTAAAGTTCTTCCATAATAGGCTTCAACAAAGCCCTGTTATCTCCACATTTTCATATGGTGGAAAGGAAAAGCTGGTGTTTACCTTGCTAGTGTGGTCAGGGCAACAAGAAGCAGGGCCCATTCTCAGTGGCCTCCAAAGTTACTAATTCCTATCTTGATACCGAGCAATAACTTCCTGTGAAACTGATCAGCGGAGTTAGTCCCGCGATAACCCACGATGTCGTATCAGCTAAGATCATGCTTAAGGACAGACGACAAAAACCTAGACTACTGTGGTTTAAATACTTAGCGGTTTATTTTTGCTGCACAAGACGAGCATGGGGAAGGCAGCTGCAGGATTTGGTTGAATGTTCTAATTACGGCAGCGTGGCATTCCTGAGAGTTTCTTGCTCTCCCCCTCAGGGTGCAGGATGACTCCTGTGTGTTCAGGAGTCACATCCTGTTGGCAGCTACAGAGGGAAAGAGGAAGCCAGACTGAGTACTATCTATATCTGTCCCCACAGTGTCACCTTAGAGCTGCAGACATGTTACCCGGACTGCCATTTGTCTGGGGATCTATGCCAGGGCAAGCTGCTCTTACAGTCACGGGACAGACGCTCAAGGACATCGTCAAGATGGCCCTGAGGCAGTAGGAAGGGATCCAGGCGGTGTTCAAGATTCTTGGTTGCTATCTTCTGAGAAAGATGCCCTCTAAGAGCACCCGTTCCCTCCTCTCTGGGTCCAGGGGTCCTGTACCACCACTGATAGACACGCTAGATTTGTCCATTCACTCTGCACGGGGTTTCTGCACACAATGCTGTGTCCCAGTGTAAGTGCCTGACTGCCCTTTCCAAATCACTGCCAAGCCAGTCTCTCCAGAGCTTCCCTGAGGCCGGCCTGCCTGTCACTCTGACTGTGGCCCCCATGAGCCTTCCTGAGTCTCTGAGCATGCACCAGGCTAAGCACCCAGTTAAAGACTTCACAAGTACGCACCTCATGTAATCCTTATGGCAGCTTTTCTTTTGCTGTGCTAAAACACCATGACCAAGGCAGCGTACAGAAGGAAGAGTTTATTTGGGGTTTCGGGTTCTAGAGAGTTGGCACCCATGATGTCAGAGCAGAGGTGGAAGGGTGCAGGCAGTAGGCGCAGGAGCTGAGCGCACACAGCTCAAACCCTCAGCAGGAAACAGAGAGCACACGTGGAATGACACGAATCTTTTGAAACCTCAGAGCCCACCCCCAGTGACACACCTCCTCCAACAAAGCCACACCTCCTAATCCTTCCCAAACAGTTCCACCGACTAGGGACCGAATACTCAAACATGTGAGCCGATGGGGGCCATTCTCATTCAAACCACCACAGCAGCCCTAGCAAGTAGACAGCAGAGGGAAGCAAGGACTTCTCAGAGATCTGTTCCCCTCTTCTCTAGGTAGAGCTGAGAGGCTGGGACAACCAGAAGTGGACAGAGACTCCATCAGCTTGTACTAAAATGAGCCTTCTTTTCATACAAGACTGTCACTGGCCATGCTAGGGAGAAGCTGAGGACCAGCAGCCCTGCTTTCGCCTTCTTGCCCTGGTCCCTAGCAGCACACACAGTCCTTTAAAATTGGTTCCATTCATTTGTGTTTGTTTGTTTTTAACAATTACTCATCATTAATTGTCCCTAACCTACAAGCTACAGAATAGGTGTTTCAAGGCATGCAATAGTGTGTGTGTGTGTGTGTATGTGTGTGTGTGTGTGTGTGTGTGTGTGTGTGTTGGAGCCTGGAGACATTAGATCTCCTTGGAGCTGGAGTTAAAGGCGATTGTGAGCTCTCCGATGTGGGTGTTGGGAATCAAACTCGGCTCCTCTGTAAGAGCAGTACATGCTTTTAACCACTAAGTTATCTCTTTAGCCCCTCAAAGCGTTTTTGAAAACAATAAGCCTCTTTTGTGGCTCTATCCCCAAAAACTTATGTAAATATCTCTTAAAGCTAAGGATAACTTGCATTTGGATTGGCAGTTTGTTATTTAAAAGAATGTCAGTCATGACCAAAGACATAGAAAGTAAATATGAAAAAATGAAGAGGGTTGACTTGTTAGGGTGATAGAATTATGGGTGAATTCTCCCTGCATGATGTTGATTTTGAATTGGTGATTGGTGTCTGGTCTTTGGTTCGGTTTGGGTTTTTTGTTTGTATGTTTCCTTGCCTAAGGAAAAAGGTTACAGGCAGATATGGTAGTGCACTTTTTTTTTTTTTTTTTTTGGTTTTTTTAGACAGGGTTTCTCTGTGTAGCTTTGCGCCTTTCCTGGAACTCACTTGGTAGCCCAGGCTGGCCTCAAACTCACAGAGATCCGCCTGGCTCTGCCTCCCGAGTGCTGGGATTAAAGGCGTGCGCCAGCACCGCCAGGCTGGTAGTGCACACTTTTAATCCTGACATGCAGAAAGTAGAGAAAGGCAGATCTCTGTGAGCTCAAGGCCAGCCTGGTCTACATAGAGAGTTCCAGGCCAACCAGGGCTACACAATGAGTCCTTGTCTGAGTGGAAGAAAGAAAGAAAGAAAGAAAGAAAGAAAGAAAGAAAGAAAGAAAGAAAGAAAGAAAGAAAAGAACAGTGGTAGTTAGAACCAGATATTCTTACAATACAAGTAACAGGAATCTATTTGAGCTAACTCAAGCTCCACCTCCATGCAGAAAGGGAATTTCAGAACACAAGGGGATAAAAATACAAGAATGTCACAGGGGACAAGGGAAAGATGTAACTCTAGGCATCAAGGAGGACCAGAAATTCCAGGTATGGTGGCGTATGCCTTGAATCCCAGCACTCAGGAGACAAAGACAGGCAGATCTCTGTGAATTGCAGGCCAGCCTGGTCTACAATGAGTTCCAGCCAGCCTGGATTCCATAGGAACTGGACATCCACGGGAAGCAGTGTTAAATGCCCAGAATTCACATGGAATAGATAGTACCTTTGTAATTAAGAGCTCACATGCCCTCTTTATCTCCCTCTCCTCCCTCTGTCCCTGGTTCTCTCCCTCAAGGCCTCTCACCTCTTTTTCACATAGTCTTCCTCATGTTTGACTTCTCCCTATCTCAAGTCCACACCCTCCTCTCTGTATGCAGACGGCCTGATGGCTGCCCCCAAGCTTGCACATTTATTTGTTCTAGGTGGTCCCAAGTTCCAACTGTTAGGAGACAGAACCTCTTTAATCTTGCGGCTGCTTCCAATCTAACCCACATATCCAGTCAGGCAGTCACGTAGCATTAAAGAGACTGCAGGATGCACTCCGGAGGCAGTTCTTAGATAAGGAAGCCTGATGTCTCGGCAGATTCCTAAGTGCGTACACAGTGCTTCAGATTAGATTAGAACCTAGATCTTCCCGCCTGGAAGCCAGTGTTCTAAACTCCCTGTTGTTGGAGGGTGGGGGGAAGGAAACTCTACACCCCCTAATTTCTTCATTTAAACATCATCACTAACAGTGCGTTTGTGATACTTCATTTATTAAACTGGATAGTGAGTCATAACAGTCTATAGTTTGGGTATATTTCTCGCTCTCTGTCTCTCTCTCTCTGGTCTCTCTCTGTCTCTGTTTCTCTGTCTCTCTGTCTCTGTCTCTGTCTCTGTCTCTGTCTCTCTCTCTCTCTCTCTGGGCCTGAGGATGGAATCTAGGGCCCTGCACTAGCTAGGTAAACCCTCTACCACTCAGCTATATCTCTAGTTCTTCATATCTTAATTATTTCATAATTTAAAAATGAAAGTATCGCAGAACTTTAAAATTTTAGAAGAAACTTTAAATAGTGATGAAAACTTTTCATCTCTAATAACATGGGAGCCTCTGTCCAGAGTAACTCTCAGTAAAGAACAATTTAAAAATCCCCATGATTGGAACAGGGTTTTGAACACATACACATCTGGCCTGCCTGGGGTACAAAGGAAATTCCTGTGGGGATGGAGTCATAAACAACCAGAGAAATAACGGGTAAGTGTGTAGCTTAGGGCGTCTGCTGGTCCCTGGTGACCCAGCACTTGAACCTTGATACTCCTGGATCGATGAAAGGAGAAAAGCTTGAGTGTTTCCAAGATGGGTCTTCAAAGCAGAGACGATCCCCAGGGCTGTGGGTCTGGCCTGTGTAGCATGATTGAAGCCCCTAGTTCAATCCCCAGGACAAAACCAAACAACAGACAATACACAACAATGACAAAAGCAGAAATCTCTACCCACAGCTAGAATGCTGTAATAAAGATGTCTCACTAAGGCTGGGAATGGTGCTCAGTAGTAGAGTATTAGTAGTGCTTGCCCTTGATGATGCTTGCCCTTCACACACAGGAGGCCCTGGATTCTACCCCTAGCACTACAAAACAAGATACCACTAAATGGATTATTATGGTCTGGATTTGAAATGTTCCCCATGGGTGTATGTGTTGAAGGTTTGGTGCCAAGGTCACTGAATACTCTGAGAAGATATCCTTGTCCTTATCCTTAATTCCTGTGTCCTCTCTCTCCCCCCTCCACCCTCTCCCTCTCCTCCCCACTCTCTCTTTCCTGGGCATGATCAGATGATCAATTCTGCTCCACACCACATGATTCAATATATTCACACTACCTACAGGGCCTGAAACCCCTCAATCTAAAAATTTAGCCTAAGTGGACCTAGACTAGCCACTTCCAACATGTGGCAAATACAAGTTATTTTTGATGGCTACACTTTAAATCCAGGCTTAAAAATTCCCACAATCAGCCAGGAGTCACAGCCCAGGCTTTTAATCTCAGCTACCTGGGGAACTGAAGCTCGAGGATAGCAAGTTCAAGGCCAGCCTGTGCTACAGGGTGAGTTCATGGCCAGCCTAGGCAACTTTGTGAAACCTGCTCTCAAAATAAAAGTGAAAAAGATGGTGATGGGATGGCCAAACACCCTGATTGTCGTGCTAGAAACCTCATCCAACTACTGAGGGATCTGGATGCAGAGATCCATGGCTAGGCCCCGGGTGGATCTCTGGGAGTCCAATTGGCGAGAATGAGGAGGGTTTGTATGAGTGAGAATTGTTGAGACCAAGGTTGGATAAAGCACAGGGACAAATAGCCAAACGAACGGAAACACATGAACTATGAACCAATGGCCACCAACTGGATGGGGCCCTCTGAATGGGTGAGACAGTTGATTGGCTTGATCTGTTTGGGAGGCATCCAGGCAGTGGGACTGGGTCCTGTGCTCATTGCATGAGTCGCTGTTTGAAACCTGGGGCCTATGCAGGATCGCTTGGCTCGGCCTGGGAGGAGGGGACTGGACCTGCCTGGACTGAGTCTACCAGGTTGATCTCAGTCTGTGGGGAAGGCTTTGCCCTGGAGGAAATGGGAATTGGGGGTGGGCTGGGGGGAAGGTGAGGGGGGCCGGAGAGGGGAGAACAAGGGAATCCATGGCTGATATGTAGAACTGAATTGTATTGCAAAATAAAAATAAAACAATTAAAAGAAAAAAAAAGTGAAAAAGAACACTGGGGCTCTAGCTCGAAGGTAGAGCCCTGACATATGCACAAAGCCCTAGGTGCCATCCCAAGCATAAAAAGAAAAAACAAAACAAAAAACAAAAGGAGAGAGAAACTGACCACAGTGTTCCAAGGAACACTGTCCCATAATCAAAACACACAAGACACGTGAGGGAAGAAAATTCCACATGACACTTATTACAAGCAACCAACAGTAAAACCAGCCTCTTAAAAAGTTTGGTATTTAGCCAGCTGGGGATGGTGCACAGCTTTAATCCCAGCAGTCTGGAAGCAGAGGCAAGTAGATCTCTGTGAGTTCGAGGCCAGCCTGGCCTGCAGAGCCAGTTCCAGGACAGCCAAGGCTACACAGAGAAACCCTGTCTCAAAAACAAACAAAAAACCAACCAAACAACAACAAAAGAGTTTGTAACTTATTGATTCATAAGTATGTAAAAATGCTTACCATTGAAAATATGAACCAAAGAACATAAAAACTGACAGTGTAGATTAGAACAAATTCAATGAAGATGAAAACATTTTATTATATAGTAGGAATCTAAGGGGCTTGTTAGCAAGCTAAAACATAGATGAAAAGAGAAACACTAAGCCAGAAGAGATGGAGCTATTGTTCAAAGCACAGGACAAAGAGAAAAAGGAATATTTCAAAATCATCTCCGATACTGGGTGGTGGTGGTTCACACCTTTGATCCTAGCACTCTGGAGGCAGAGGCAGATGGGTCTCTGTGAGTTCGAGGTCAGCCTGGTCTACAGAGCAAGTTCCAGGACAGCCAGGACTGTTAACACAAAGAAACCCTGTCTCGAAACTTCCCCCCACAAAATCATCAGGAGAGGAAAACCAAAACAAAATAATTACCCGCCCCCCAACTTTCAAGCTATTGGACATTGCACTAGCAGGCATACCCAGCCCAATCAGACAACAAAGAAGGATCCCAATACTAGAGTAAAAGTGTTGTTATTGGCAAATGGTAGATGATAGACTGATCTATAGGTCAGTTATTGGAATAATTTGGTTAGGCTGCTGCATATAAGAATCCATTCTCGCCGGGCGGTGGTGGCGCACGCCTTTAATCCCAGCACTCGGGAGGCAGAGCCAGCGGGATCTCTATTAGTTCGAGGCCAGCCTGGGCTACAGAGTGAGTTCCAGAAAAGGTGCAAAGCTACACAGAGAAACCCTGTCTCGAAAAACCAAAAGAAAAAAAAAAAAAGAATTAATTCTCAAAGAGCAATGTTTCTGTAAAGTGTAAGAAATAAAATTGATGGTTAAAATACCACTTAAAACAACAATGAGAAGAACAGAGTGTCTAGAAATCAATCCAGGGAACATTCTGTGCCAGCCGGAAGCAGAATAGATAAAGTATGATACTGTACTGTAATTATCACAAACTTGGCATTTCGAAGCAGCACAAGCTTATCTGCCATCGTGGATGTCAGAGTCTGAAGGATTTATTTTATGGGCTAAAATCAAACTGATGTAGATACAGTCCTTCTCAAAACTCAAGGAAAATGTCCTCCCCCTCCCTCCCTCCCTCCTGCCTTCCTTCCCCATTCCTTCCTTTTGTTTTTCATCGTTTACTTGTTTTTTTTTTTTTTTTTAAATCAGTAGTGTTTGTCCGTGGGACACGATTGAGTTGGAGGTCAGCTTCCTTAGCAGCCTACCTGTAGCTGAACACCGTGGTGCCCAAATAGGTGATGTCTTTCTCCCTGGTGAGTTCTACAGCTAGGTCTACAGGCCCATGCTTTGCCCCCCACCCCCTCCAAGGGAGCTGAGGACCGAACTCAGGGCCTTGCGCTTGCTAAGCCCTCTACCACTGAGCTAAATCCCCAACCCCACTTGTTTGTTTTTGAGACAAGGTCTTGATCCACAGCCCTGGTTGGTCTGGAACTCACTGTATAACCAGGTTGACCTTGAATGTGTAGCAAACTTCCTGCCTCTACCTCTATAAATGGCTGAATTTGCACCAATTATGGATTCTCAGGAACAAAACTTTTGGTCTTGGCTCAAGGTTTTCTGAGTACCCAGTTTACAGTGATAACAAATGCAGTCAACTTCCTGTGCAAGACAATGCATGTTTTAAGGCATTCCTCATCCTATACAAATTGTAATAAACAGAAAGCAATACTTAAGGAAAACCAAACATAGTATCCAGTTGTCATCAAGGTGCTCTTCAGCTCGGAGAATCTCCTTGAGCACAAAATGATCCAACCAGACAGGACATAGTGTCTTTTGTGGATGATGAACTTTTGTGGACTAAAGAGCAGTTGCAACTCCATTGAGAGGACTCTGTGTTACCGAGATGTTTGACTGTCTCCTTGAAGTCAGCAGGGTTTTTACAGTCCTGGGCTGGGAACCACCATATTTCTAGCTGGTGAGCCTCTATTTTGTGACCTGGTAAGTGTGCAAGTGTAAGTGATCTCGTTTCCATAGCGCCTTCTGAAGGGATACTAATTGAGAAAGCTATGTAAAGCATTGATATAATTAATATTTATCAACAAAAATCAGGAGTCAAATATTGGGGTAAGAACCTGAAAGATCAGAGAACAAGGAGCAGCCACAGTTGCTTCCTACCTCTTCTGTTCCTCCTTCCAAAGGGGCCAAGATTCTCTCTAGTCCTGCCTTACCACTTCCTGTCTCCTCTTTCTACAATCCTCCAAACCTCTATGGTCAGCTAGTGGCTAGCTCTGCCTTCTGACTCCAAGCAAGCTTTATTTGTCAGAACACAATCAAAATATCGAACAACAGCTGGTACATCACCCCTTAAGAATCTAGGGAAACAGCCGGGCGGTGGTGGCGCACGCCTTTAATCCCAGCACTCTCGGGAGGCAGAGCCAGGTGGATCTCTGTGAGTTCAAGGCCAGCCTGGTCTACAAAGCGAGTTCCAGGAAAGGCGCAAAGCTACACAGAGAAACCCTGTCTCGAAAAACCAAAAAAAAAAAAAAAGAACCCAAGACCACCAGGCCAAAGATGGCACCAACCACAATGCACAATGGACTGGGCCCTCCCGCACTGATCACTAATTAAGAAAATGCCTTACTGCTGGATCTCATGGATGCATTTCCTCAACTGAGGCTCCTTCCTCTCTGATGACTCTAGCTTGTGTCAAGTTGCCACAAAACCAGCCAGTGCAGTATTTGATGAAAAGACTCCTATTTAATAGTTCTTGCAGTAGTGAAGCTCTGGTTATCTCTCTTAATAATGCTAGTTGTTGGTCTCACCATTATTTCCTGTGAACCTGCCGGTCTCTCTCCATCTGTTTGTTACAATACTTAGATTTTTTCCCCCCTTGTTTTTTTTTTTTTTTTTTTTTTTTGAGACAGGGTTTCTCTTGTATCCCTGGCTGTCCTGGAACTCACAAATCCGCCCACCTCTGCCTCCTAAATGCTGAGACTAGAGGTGTGCACCCCCAACGCCTAGCTTTGAGTAACTTTTTTTTTTTTTTTTAAGATTTATTTATTTATTATGTATACAGTATTCTGTCTGCACGTATCTCTGCAGGCCAGAAGAGGGCACCAGATCTCATTACAGATGGTTGTGAGCCACCATGGGGTTGCTGGGAATTGAACTCAGTACCTTTGGAAGAACAAGCAGTGCTCTTAACCTCTGAGGCATCTCTCCAGCCCTTGAGTAACTTTTAAAATGAAGCCACCACATCCCAATGATCATGTCTCTAGAAAGCCTGGAACATTGCCAGGCTTGTCCTGACTAAACTGAACACAGATGGAGTTTGTTAGCATTCAGACCTGCCCTTTGGGGACCTGGCCAATAGGCAATACCTTGACCAGCTCAGGGTCCTGACAACGTCATCCTACGTAGCCCATTTGTACACGCGCTAAGCCTGCTCTAAGAGGTGGACTCTGCCCATCTTCCTCTCTCTCCCTCTCTCTCTCCCCACGAGGTCAAGTCTGCACCTCCTCTCTCCCCACTTTCCTATCTCTTTCTCTCTTCTCCTTCTTCTCTCCTCAGCCCCGCCCACTTTCTCTGTCTTCCCTTCTTCTCCCCGCCCCCCTTAAGGAAACTCTCCATGTGAGCGCCATCTGCATGGAGCGAGTGACTTTCCGTGGTGCCCCTTGGCTCCGGCCACCGCTGCACAATTTTTAAAATACAACAGAGTTTGCTATGTAGACCACACTAACCTCGAACTCACAGAGATCCGCCTACCTCTGCCTCCCAAGTGCGGGGATTAAAGGTATGCACCACTATTACCAGCCAAGCGGCACCGCATACTAGCATATCTTCACTGCCCATGTTCGGAACTGATGTTTAACCTGTATAAGGAAAAACCTTGTTCCTAAGGCTTGCCTTGGCAAACTGTCCCAATCATGTAACCAACAACTCTAAAGCAATGAGTACAACAGAAATTGTCCAAGATAGAAAAGGCAAGTCTAGTAGAAGACAGAGAGCAAGATGAGCAGGACACGTGGGCTTCCGGAAGCCTGCAAAGAAGCACAGAAGTGTAAATTTTACAAAGAAAAAGAAAATTTAATTTCAGAAAAATCAATATCTTTTCAAAGCAATAAGATTGAGCATTAACTTATCATTAATAAAGCAGCATAAATATAGGAAAGATTGGCCCAGAGGATTAGACACTTTGAGACAAAATTGTAGCGTCCAGAGATTGCAAATGACCCCTTTGACTTGCACGCTGCATCAGATGACAGCCTCATGAAAGACAACGAAGACGCTGTGTCCTTGCCTGGAGATTGACCTTTCTCCAAGCAGAGCGTGGTTTGGCTAAAATAAGAAAAGGCTCTACGAAGGTCACGCTGTAGCTGACAGCTTACAGAATCTGGGAGAGATTTTGCCCTGAGCCTCTCTGCAAAGCTGACAAATCCTTGGAAGAATTAATCTCTGGTAGTACCACTGATGAGGAACAATCTCATTGTCTGGGGGTGGAAACACAGTTTAGAGACACATAATTTAGTTTTTATAACACAATTTACTTCTGAAGGGAAAACTCCAATATAGTGATTCACTAAATGAAATTTTTATTGAAAAAAAAATCCTGTTAGGGGAAATTTTTTTTTTCAATTTATAAAATAAATTTTATATGCATTGGTGGTTTTTTTTTTTTTTTTTTTTTTTTTTTTTTGCCTGCATGTATGCCTGTGTGAGGGTGTCAGAAGCTCTGGAGCTAGAGTTACAGACAGATGTGAGCTACCATGTGGGTCCTGGGAATTGAACCCAGGTCCTCTGAAAGAGCAGCCTCTTAACGACTGAGCCATCTCTCCAGCCCCATGTTAGGAGAAATTTCTTATGTAGCATAAATTACTTCTTCCCTTATTAGCCAACCCCCCTGCCCCCCCCTTTTTTTTAAAAAAACAAGGTCTCACTACATAGTCCTGGCCGTCCTAGAACTCTATCTGTATTCAGTAGTGCCTTCACCACCAAAGTGCTGGCATTAAAGGTGTGTGTCACCATACCTGGCCTTGCCAATTCCATTAGTAATTCTTTACCACGGACCAAGAACATTCTGACTTTATTTGGGGAAGTGAGAAATAAAGTTCTTAAAATTTGAGAGTGGGTCACCAACAAAGAAGCTTCTTTTTCTTATATGACTGTTGGTTACGCGGCAGCGCTCATGGCTGGCCGCCGCCCGCCACCCAAGGCGGCCAGGCTGGCGGAGGAGAGTGCTGATTGGAAGAATCACAAGCCATGGTTACCTTTTTAGAGCTTTATTGGGAGAGGGAAGGAGAGAGAGGGAGAGAGGGGAAGGGGGAGAGAGAGAGAGAGAGAGAGAGAGAGAGAGAGAGAGAGAGAGAGAAGAGAAACAGAGAGACCACAGAGGGAAGAGAATGGAAGGAGAGAGTGTGGAAAGAGAGAACGCACAGAGGGCACGCCCGCTTTTTAGGCTGGGACACCATCGCAGGCTGGTGACATAATTAAGGACATAATCCTTACAATGACACCGTGCATTATCCTTTCCAACTTTTCTGTTTCGTATTTTTTTTTAAAACTCTTGTTCCTGGCAAGATGTTATACATGAAATCTTATGTAGTAAGTGAGTCTTCGTTAAAACGATGACCTTCTCAGGTTTTCTAGTTGCCAAAGTGAACATGACTGTGGTCCAGGTACTTCAGAGGATATGAAAGGCTGGCGGGCTCTTATGAGCATCCTTGACTCACAACACCGAGGTTGGCTGCACAGTACCACCTGCTTCAAGTTAGTTCCAAATCCTCACGCAACCCTGGGAAAAGAACTCTGATCATTTCTACCTCCAGCAATTTCCTTGAATGGTGTAGATAGGATTAAGAGGGGAAGAGGAGATATGAGGACAACAAGACGGCTCAGCCAGTTAAAAAGCTGCTTGCCAGCCGGGCGGTGGTGGCGCACGCCTTTAATCCCAGCACTCGGGAGGCAGAGCCAGGCGGATCTCTGTGAGTTCGAGGCCAGCCTGGGCTACCAAGTGAGTCCCAGGAAAGGCGCAAAGCTACACAGAGAAACCCTCTCTCGAAAAACAAAAAAAACAAAAAACAAACAAACAAAAAAGCTGCTTGCCACCAAGCCTGGCGGGCTGAATTCAGTCTCTTGAATCCACACGTCTTTGGGTTTCTATTGCTGAGATGGAACACCAGGACCAAAAGCAAGTTGAAGAGGAAGGGGTGTATGGGGCAGTCACTCCCACATCACAGTTCATCATCAAAGGCAGTCAGGACAGGCACTCAAACAGAGCAGGAACCTGGAGGCAGGAGCTGATGCAGAAGTCATGGAGGAATGCTGCTTACTGGCTTGCTCACCATGGCTTGCTCAGCTTGCTTTCTTTTTTTTTTTTTTTTTTTTTTTTTTTTTTTTTTTTTTTAAAGATTTATTTATTATGTATACAGTGTTCTGCCTGCATGCCAGAAGAGGGCGCCAGATCTCATTACAGATGGTTGTGAGCCACCATGTGGTTGCTGGGAATTGAACTCATGACCTCTGGAAGAACAGCCAGCGCTCTTAACCCCTGAGCCATCTCTCCAGCCCCCTGCATGAGTCACTAATTAAGAAAATGCCCTACAGGCTTGCCTGTAGCGGTAATGCCTGCACCACCCGTTCACCCTCCCAGCGAGGGGCTGTGGATCAAAAAACAGAGACAAGAGACAGCTGGTCATTCGCCTCAGCAGAATGCCAAATGCCGTTTATTGAAGGAGGGAGGAGGTCTTAAATACAGGCTTACAGCACAGTGGGAGAACCCTGGAGGGCAGAAGTTCGCTACAGACGTTCTACATTCTTGCATCTAAGCTGTTAACGCCCATTATGCAGGATACACAGACAAGGAACTTCCCATAAACATTCAGGAGGGTGAAACCCGGCAGAGAATTAGCATAGGGAGGATATCAAGGTCAAGGTCAGCAAGCAAGGCAACAGCTACCCAAAATGGGGGGGGGGGGGGGCCGCAGGGCCCTACACTTGCCAAAGCCCAATCTTAGGAACACACTTTCTCAACTGAGGCTCCCTCCTCTCAGATGACTACAGCTTGTGTCAAGTTGACGTACAACTAGCCAGCACCCACACAAAAGATGGAGAGAATAAATCAGGTCCACAAAGTTGTCATCTGACCTCCACAAATGCACACATCACACTTATGCTTCTGCCTCTCTTTCTCTCTCTCTCTCTCTCTCTGTCTCTCTCTGTCTCTCTGTCTCTCTCTCTCTCACACACACACACACAAACACATGTGCATGAAATAATAATAAAATAAACTAATAAAATTTTTTTAAAAGAAGGAAAGAAGGTGCTAGAAGAAGAAAGAGAAAGAACGGGAAGGAGAGCTGGAGAGATGGCTCAGTGGTTAAGAGCACTGGCTGTTCTTACAGAGGTCCTGAGTTCAACTCCCAGCACCCATATGGCAGTTCACAACTATCTATAACTGTAGTCCCATAGCATACAATACCGTCTTCTGGTTGTTCAAATGTATATACATACAAAACACCCATATACATAAATAAATAAATCTTTGGGAAAAAAAGAACAGGAAAGAAAAGGGAAGGATGTATGTGAAGGGAGCGGGGAAGACCTTGGTAACGGGTACAATCATGCATTCTAGAAAAGAAAGAAAAAACATCCATGACCACCTTGGAAAATGAGAGCTGTCTGTTTTTGAAGAATAAAAGTAGTGAGGGTCTCCCTAGAAGAACACATGGCCAGTCTCTGGCTGAGATTCATCTGTACCTGGACAGTTCTGGCTCAGTTGGGCTGGATATTTTATGAGGTTGTGGCTTGAGCACAGTTAAGTTTCTCAGTGCAGAGTGTATCCACTTACTACTCTCAAAATCAGTTTTATGTCAGAGTCTCTTTTCTTTTTAACGGTACTAAGGTGGCTTGAAAGAAAATGGCCTCCAAAGGGAGTGGCACCATTAGGAGGTGTGTCTTGTTGGAGGAAGTGAGTCACTGTGGAGGCGGGCTTTGAGGTCTCATATATGCTCAAAATACTGCCCAATGAGAAGTTCATTTCCTGTTGCCTCCAAGATGTAAAAGTCAGCCAGGCAGTGGTGGTGCATGCCTTTAATCCAAGCACTTGGGAGACAAAGGCAGGTCAATCTCTATTAATTCGAGGTCAGCCTAGTCTATAGAACAAGTTCCAGGACAGCCAGGGCTACACAGAGAAACCCTGTCTTGAAAAACAAAAACAAAAACAAACAAAAAAGATGTAGAAGTCTCAGCTACCTCTCCAGCACCATGTCTGCCTGCACTCTGACATGTCCATGTCCCATCAGGATGATAATGGACTAAATCTCTGAAACTGTAAGCTGCCACCTCAATAAAATGTTTTCCTTTATAAGAGTTGCCGTGGTTGGCCAAGCAGTGGCGGTGCATGCCTTTAATCCCAGCACTTGGGAGGCAGAGGCAGGTGGATCTCTCTGTGAGTTGGAGGGCAGCCTGGGCTACAGAGTAAGTTCTGGGACACAGGACTATTACCGAGAGAAACCCTGTCACAAAACCCCCAACCAAAAAAAAAAAAAAAAAAGAGTTGCCATGGCCATGGTATCTCTTCACAGCAATAGAAACCCTAAGACAGATACTTAACCATCCTGGGACCTATAGGTACCACAATCCCAATGAACAACAAAGCCACAGGCAGCAGGACCTTAGATGGATGCTTTTGCACAGCTGTAGAACTCCTTGCTGTACACACACATTTAAAGTTTGTCATTTATCCAAGAAAGACAGTGCACATCTGTGATCCCCGCACTTGGGAGGAGGGGGCAGGAGGATCAGAACTTTCAGACTAGACTAACTCCATTTCAAAAGCAAAACAAACAATGATAACGATAAATCAATTTTGTCTTTTAGCATTTGCATGACTGATGGTTCTAATACGATATTACTGACTATAGATGTAACGTGACCGTTCACAAACACTCCCTGCCTACCATGCATCCACCACCCTTTTTCCCTGAACTCCCAAGACTGAGGTCTGTCGCCTAGTTTAAAACAGCCTGCGATGTGAGTTCACAGTCGGCTGCTTTCAGGATGTGCAGGCCCAAATATAAACTTACAGTAACTATTTATAAAATTACACTAACTATTTCCTTTGGGAAGAAAAACACACACAATTTCACCATCACTGCTGAATCCTATTCTGCAATGAGGCGCATTTGTTTCCAGAGAAGATTAAAAAGCTAAAAAATGGGAACTCTGAAGCAGATAAAAATGGAAGAAGGAAGTAAAAGCATTTATGTCACTCTAAAATGAAATAATAGTAAATATAACAGCTCTCAATAGTTACCTAGTTCTTAGGAAGAAGATTTACCATGGCAACCACAGCATCACATTGTTCTCAAACAGCTTCCAAGCCACACACACACACACACACACACACACACACACACACACACACACACACGGGGTTGGGGTGCGGGGGGGAGGGAGAAAAATGTGTTCTAGACCTGTATTTGTTCAGTCTGGAGTCAGAAAGCTAGCTAGTGGTAGTGTGGTGACAGAAATGCAGATATCACATGTGCTGTATGCTACTATACTCCTTTAAAAGAAGACAGGTAAACCTTTGTTTTTGATTTATGTGAATGAGTGTTTGGCATTCACATATGTATGTGTACATATATATACCCCATGTGTACAGTGCCTGCAGAGGTCAAACTCCTTGGACTGGAGTTAGAGACGGTTGTGAGCCACCGTGTGGGTGCTGGGAATTGAACCCAAGTGCTCTGAAAGAGTGTCCAGTACTCCTCTTAATCACTGAGCCATCTCTCCAGCTCATTTTGTTGGTTTGTTTGTTTATTTTTCAAGACAGGGTTTCTCCGTGTAGTTTTGGTGCCTGTCCTGGATCTCACTCTTTAGACCAGGCTGGCCTGGAACTCAGAGATCCTCCTGCCTCTGCCTCCCGAGTGCTGGGACTAAAGGCATGCACCACCACCGCCTGGCTGACTTTTACATCTTGGAGGCCACAGGAAATGAACTGTCTCATTGGGCAGTATTTTTTTTTTTTTGGTTTTTCGAGATAGGGTTTTTCTGTGTAGCTTTGCGCCTTTCCTGGAACTCACTTGGTAGCCCAGGCTGGCCTCGAACTCACAGAGAGATCCGCCTGGCTCTGCCTCCGAGTGCTGGGATTAAAGGTGTGTGCCACCACCGGCCCAGCTCATTGGGCAGTATTTTGAGAACATATGAGACGTCAAAGTCCTTCCCCTCCGTGACACACTTCCTCCGACAAGACCACACCTGCTCCAACAAGGGCACACCTCCTAATGGTGCCACTCTCTTTGGGGGCCATTCTCTTTCAAGTCACCGCTTGGACTCCTGAACCTCCTTCCTCCACTCCAGAAAAGGGGAGTTACAGGGGTACACCACCACCACACTTGGTTTCTGTGATGCTGAGGATTGAACCCACAGTTTCACACATGCTAGGTGCGAACTCTATCAACTGAGCTATGTGCATCCTCAGCCCCCAGATCTCTACCTGTAGTGGTATAGAACTCCAGATGAAGCGACAGCTTCACATTCTCCCACATCCGTCTTTGTGTGCTTTTTTAAAACACCTGCATGAATTTTCTGGTTTTCCCTGTGGTTTTCAAACCTCTCTGATCAGAAAGCCTTGGCAGGGTCATAGTTGTTTGCCTGTAGCAAATAGCTGCCTCATTTCCTGTTTTCTACCTTTTCGAGTTAGAAGTACCAAGCAGAGCAGGATATATGGCCACTGGAGAGACTGTAGCTCCGGGGAGTAGAGTTTCCGAGGCGAAGCCTGTCTGTTCCTTTCCATTTCAGGAGATTCTCGCTTGAAAACGACACAATGGGCTCTCAATCCTCACTCTCCCACGGCCCCTTTCTCTGCAGCGGCAACCTCTTCCTGGTTCTGGGTTTGCTATCTTGTCAGGATGAACTCAGCATTCCTCTCAGCCAGCTTCTGAAACGTCTTCAACTTTGCTTTTAGTTTATATAACATGTATTCATTCTGGAAACTACATGTATCCGTTAATACATTTACCGTGTGCTCTGAGAAGCAATAGCACTGATTAAGATTAGCATAAAAGAGAGTGTCCGTTAGCCTTGGCCAGATTACCAAAGTAGGCCTGATGATCTGACAGACTGATGCCACTAAAACTGCTGCACCTTGTGGATTTCTTGTTGTTCCATAGATGATAACCTTAGAGAAAGACAAAACAAGTTCATCTGTGTTTATGGTATAGAGAGATCGTGACATCCCTTGTCTTTTTTTTTTCCTATAGAAGTCAATATAAAGTTTATCCTGTAAAAGAACAAGAAGTTTTTTTTTTTGTTTTTTTTTTTTTTGTTTTTGTTTTGTTTTTTGTTTTTGTTTTTCAAGACAGGGTTTCTCTGTGTAGCTTTGCGCCTTTCCTGGAACTCACTTGGTAGCCCAGGCTGGCCTTGAACTCACAGAGATCCTCCTGGCTCTGCCTCCCGAGTGCTGGGATTAAAGGCGTGCGCCACCACCGCCCCGGCTGAACAAGAAGTTCTTAAAGGGCATTTGTATGTGGGGAGTGGGGTGTTGTTATTATTGTTGTTTTGGAGACAGGGTCAAACTCACTATGCAGTGGGGCGGTGGTGGTGCATGCCTTTAACCCCAGCACTCGGGAGGCAGAGGCAGGCGGATCTCTGTGAGTTTGAGGCCAGCCTGGACTACAGAGTGAGTTCCAGGAAAGGCGCAAAGCTACACAGAGAAACCCTGTTTCGGAAAAAAAAAACAAAAAACAAAAAAAACAAAAACAAAATCACTATGCAGCAGAAGATGGCCTTGAACTTCTGATCCTCCACCCCTACTTCCCCAGGGCTGAAATTACTCGTGTGCTTCATTATTCCAGGTTTGTAGAGTGCTGTGGCTCAAACCCAGGTCTTCATACACCCTAGACAAGCAGTTTACCAACTGAGCTACATGTCCCCTTAAAGGGTTTTATTGAAGCAAGTCACAGGCTTATGTTAGTATTGTAGGAAGACACTCTGCGGCCATGAGACTAGGGGTTAGAGTCGGCCATGGCCACGAGACTATCGGGAGGCCACTACAGCATGTACCACTAATGAAAACGCATAAGGGTCTCAACAGAAGGGCCCACAGCAGAGGCTGTGATGGATCAATAGGGAACAGTGGAGTACAAAGCATAAGCTCAGGGTCCACAGTCAGAGACGAGGACAAGGTAAGTCTGTAAGTGACGGGAATCAATGTCCCAAGGGAACGTGAGAAATGCTGAAGGCCGTATATTAACTGCTGCAGCTGCTACACTCTGAGTCAGCACAGAATACAGGAAATAGGTGGGAATATTAGTCGCGGTTCTCTAGAGAAACAGAACTGATAGAATACATATATGTGAATGGGATTTATTAAAGTGGATTACAAATAACAGTCTCACTATTCCGATGCTGTTTCCCATTGGAAAGTCCAAGAATCCCGTACTTGTTCAGTCCACAATGCTGAATGTCTCAGCTCGTCTTCAGTCTGTGCTGGAATTCGGAAGAAGCCTCTGATACCAGTGAAGGGATGAACTCGCCAGCAAGAGGAAAGGCCAGCAGGCAAAGAGCAAACTTGCTGTAATAGCCCGCCACCAGAAGGTGTGGCCCAGATTAAAGACGGATCTTCCCACCTCAAAACAACTGGATTTAGGGTAAATTTTCATGCTTCAAATGATTTAATTAATTAAAAGAAATCCTTCGCAGGTGACCCCGGCCACTTGAGTTTTAGTTAATTCCAGACGTGATCAAGTTGACAGGCAAGAACAGCCATGGGGGCAGGGGGAACCTTTGATTTCTTCCGTTCATTTCCGCACTATTCACGTAGCGGAGTTACAGATGGTTGTGAGCCTCCGCGTGGGTGCCGGGAACTGGACCCAGGTCTTCTGCAAGGGAAGCAAGTGTCCTTAACCACCAACGAGCCACCTCTCCAATCCCTGGCGATTTTTTTTTTTTTTTTTAATTGCAACCTGTCTTGCCGCTCCAGCCATGAACAGACAGGCTGCTCTTCGACCAGGCCTTCTCTGCCTGGCTTTGCAAGTAGTTCCGAGAACCACCAAGCCACTCCTGGCCCACTCACGGCGTCAGAAGAGGGTCGTATTGGGATCGAGCAGCCAGAGTCCACATGAGACATAAAGACGTTTTTGCTGAGCTCCCTCCCCCTCAGGAGCCAAAGATACTGAGCAGGACTGTTGATTTCCTGGGGGAGGTTCTGGGGAAGCCGCTGCGTGGCGAAGTGGACTCTGGGAGAAGGTCCTTTCCTGCTTAGGAGCATACAGTGGCCCTGTCAGCACGCCCCACTTCTGTCCCAGAGATTCTGGAAGGATTCAGACTGTGCTGGTGTCTGCAGAGACACACAGCTCACAACCACATCGTTCCAACTAGACGTATTTCCTTAAGTACCGGAGCAAGGCAGGCCTGAGTTTTCAAGACCAGCCACGCCTCCTTGACCCAGTCTTCTCTCTGTGTCTCCGTTTTCTCTGCTACGAAGTAACAACATAGCTTTCACAGAAAAAAGCCACATCAAAATGTAAATTCTGATTGTTTATCTGAGTGTCGGAGTCCTGAGACAGAATCTCCAGGGTTTAAAGGTGGGCTTCTCCTAGAATCTTCAGTCTACTGCCGTGATCCTTCCCACTCCTTAAAAAGGAAATGATCAGAACCAGCAGCCGGACTTAGGGAGACCCTGCGGAATATGACTGGGAAGGTTCCAGAAAGAGGTGATGCTTTGGGGTGAGGAAAGGGTGGGGGATTCAAAGCTGTGCTCCCTCCTCTGTCCTCAGACTTCAGTGACCATGGCACGGTACTTAGCAAGGATATTAAAGATGAATGCTCTGGCCCATCCCAGCCTCACTGCTAAGAATCACTGAGTTACATCCAATAATCTACAATTTTAATAAGCTTCCTGGAAGATTCTCAATGCACCAAAGTCTGGGAATCACTGCCTTTCCTGGAAGTCCCTCCCTCTTCCCCTGTGACCCGGTCACCTCTGGAAGGAGTGAGGACTCTCAGTTTAGCTGGGGGCTGCAGTACAGTAACATGTATTTGGTCTTTGTCCCTGGTTCCTAGCACAGAACCTAAAGCCTTGGGATCTCCTGAGCGATGAGTCTTTTATTTGATAAAGATAAAGATGGGGGTGTGCTCAAAAGATTCAGGATGGGGCTTGATTACCAGAAAAATAAGCCAAGAGTTTAAGGGACTAGAAATCTCAATCCCTGCCTTAATCAGTGTTCTATTGCTGTGAAAAGGCACCATGACCATGGCATCTCTTATAAAAGAAAGCCTTTAATTGGGGATGGCTTACAGTTCAGAGGTTTAGTTCATTTTTGTCATGGCAGGAAGCATGGTGGCATGCAGGCAGACATGGTGCTGGAGAGGTAGCTGAGAGTTCTACATCTGGGTCCACAGGCAGCAGAAAAACAGAGTGACACTAGACCTGGCTAGAACATTTGAAACTCCAAAGCCTACCCCAGTGACACACTTCCTCCAACAAGGCCACACCCTCTAATCCTTCTCAAGTAGTGCCATGCCTTAATGACGAAGCATTCAAACATATGAGCCTTTGGGGGCCATTCTTATTCAAAGTGCCACAGCCCTATCCCCAACCTATGGGGAAAGGAAGGGGGCTGGAGGTTGAGTCTAGTCATCAGTGGCCAATGATTTAATGAATCACACCTAATGATATTTGTCAAAACCTGGATGAAATGGAGCTTTGGTGTGTTTCAATACCGGTGAACACACTGATATTCTCAGAAAGTGGCTGTGATGGTTGATTTTCATTGTCAGCTTGGCAGGACTAAGAATCACCTAAGAGACACACCCCTGGCCATATCTATTGGGGACATATTTCCAGGAAGGTTTAATTGAGAAAGGAAGACCCATCCCAAATGTGGGCAGCACCATCCCACAGGCTGGAGCCCTGGGTTGGTTTAAAAAAGAAAAAAGGAAAAAGGGAGCTGAACACCAGAACATATCTCCTGATGCTTCTTGACTATTGCCTTAGTCGGGGGTTTCTACTGCTTCAATGAAACACCATGACCAAAGAAACCTGGAGAGGAACAGGTTTGTTTGCTTACACTTCCACACCACTGTCCATCTTTGAAGGAAGTCAGGGCAGGAACCTGGAGGCAGGAGCTGATGCAGAGGCCGTGGAGGGGTGCTGCTTACTGTCTTGCTCCACACGGCTTGTTCAGCCTGCTTTCTAACAGAACCCAGGACCACCATCCCAGGGATGGCACCACCCCACAAAGGGCTGAGCCCTCCCCCATCAATCATAAATTAAGAAAACGCCCCGCGGGCTTGCCTATATCCCGATCTTGTCTGGAGTCATTTTCTCAGTTGTGGCTCCCTCCTCTGTGACAGCTCCAGCTTGTGTCAAGATGACATAAAACTAGACAGGACAACTGTGTATCTCAGCCGTTGCTCCCCCACCAGTGACTAATGTGTCCTCTGAACTGTGAGCCAAAACAAACCCTCCTCCTCTTCCGTGGCTTCTGTCAGGTGGTTTGTAAGAGTGATAGAAAGTAACTAATGAACTGGCGTTCCCAGAGATCGTGTGGAAGCAAGCCCTGTGCAGCCTGAGCCCCACAGCTTGCTTTATGCATCCTCTCTGTTTGGCCGTTCCTTAATAATACACCAGTGAACATAAAGTATGTTTTTTTCCTAATTTCTATGTGTCATTTTAGCGAATTATCAAATATAAGGGGAGCCTGTTGACGAATTGCTAAAGGTCTTATTAAAAAAAAAAAAAAAAAACGGAGCCAGATATAGGGGTGAAAACCTGAGAGATCAGAGGAATAGGAAAAGCCACAAGCTAACCTCACCTCACCGACCCCTCAGTCCCCAAAGAGACCTACTTCCTGTCTACCCACGCCTATATGCCTTTCTCTTCTCCTATCTCATTTGCTCTCTGTCTAGCTACATCACTTCCTCTTCCTGCCCAGATCTGTCACTTTCTGTCTGGCTGTACAGACTTCCAGACCTTTATGGTTAGTACTGGGATTAAAGGCATGTGTCACCACGCTTGGCTCTGTTCCCAGTGTGGCTTTGAACTCACAGATATCCAGACAGAATATCCCCGCCTCCTGAATGATAGGATTAGAGGCCTGTGCTACCATTGCCTGGCTTCTATGTTTACTATAGTGGCTGGCTTTTTCCTCTGATCCTCACATAATTTTTATTGGGGGACAGAGTACATTAAGGGACACAATACATCACCATAGGATGCCCATGGAAACCTCAGATTTTTAGTTAGCTTGGAAGAAGTACACCCAGTTTGTGGTGAACATCTGATATGAGGGGAGTCTTGAGAGACTGAATCCTTTAACTTGTAGAACCTCACCCAAACTCTAGGTAAACAGGGTCAGAATTTAACTGCATTCATAGGGGAGGTAAGAGTGGTATCCCTCCAAGCTGGAGAGAGGGCTCATCAGTCAAGAGCACTTGTTGCTCTTGCAGAGAGGATCAAGGCTCAGCTGGTCCCTAGAGCCCACATGGTGGACCGCAACCTCCTGTAACTCTAGTACCGGGGGATCCGACACCCTCTTCTGACCTCCATGGGCAGACATACATGCAAGCAAGACACTCATGTACATAAAATAAAATCAATAAATCTATAAAAGAGGGAAGCAATCCTCAATGGCCATAGGGTCATAGCCTGTGGTGGTCTGAAATGAGAATGTCCCCCATATATTTAAACACTTGGTCCCCACTTGGTGGTGCCATTTGGGGAGGCTTAGAAGGTGTGGCCTTGCTGGAGGTAATATACCACTTGGGGCAGGCTTTTTGAGTTTAAGGCCTCACCCTACCTATAGTTTGTTCTCTCTGCTTCATGCCTGCGGCTGAAATGCCAGCTCTCAGCTTCCTACTCTGTTTACTGTTCTGCTGTTGCCATGCCTCCCTGCCTCGATGGACTCTTATCCCTCTGGAACCATAAGCCCAAATAAACCATTTCTTCTACAAGTTGCCTTGGTCAGGGCATTTTATCAATATAAAAGAAAAATAATTAAAACATGGCCCATCTCTAACAAAAGACAGATTAGCAAGAGAAAAGACTAAAACATTATTTAATCAAAGTTTATGTGTAGCCAGATATAGTGGCACACATTGGTATTCCCAGTCCTCAGAAGATGGAGGCAGGAGAATCAGGAGTTCGAGGTCAACCTTGACTACATATCAAATTTGAGAGGCCAGGCTGGGTCACGTGAGACCTTTAGAATGAAGTTCCAATTACACAGAGAAGGTCCCCAATTTTTATACTTAGACTCGGGGAAGTATGACTGTGTTTGGACAGAAAAGGTATGGTAGTTTGAACGTAATTGGCCCACATAATCTCACAGGGAGTGACACTATTGTTGAAGTGGATATAGCCTTGTTGGAGAAAGTGTGTCACTGTGGGGGAGGGCTTTGAGGTTTCCTATGCTCAGGATACCGCCCAGTATCTCCGTTGACTTCCTGTTGCCTACAAGATGTAGCACTCTCAGCTAAGACAGCACCACATCTGCCTGTAGGTCGCCATGCTCCCCGCCATGATGATAATGGACTGAACCTCGGAAACTGTAAGCGAGCCACCCCAATTAAATGTTTCCCTTACCAGAGTTGCCATAAGCGGGGCAGTGGTGGCGCACGCCTTTAATCCCAGCACTCGGGAGGCAGAGGCAGGCGGATCTCTGTGAGTTCGAGGCCCACCTGGGCTACAGAGTGAGATCCAGGACAGGCACAAAAGCTACACAGAGAAACCCTGTCTCGAAAGGGAAAAAAAAAGAGTTGCCATGGTCATAGTGTCTTTTCAGCAGAAACCCTAAGACAGAAGGTATGATCCAAGTGGAACCCAGTAAGACATGTCTCTTTAGGTCCCCTTGGCTTTTTGGTATAGCATTCCTTCTTCACAGACATAGGGCAGAACCCGTTGTGAAATAGGGTCTTAGGACCTGGTATCAGACAAGGGAGATGAGAGATTTTCTTTCTGGCCAGCTCTAAGACAAAGGAACCAGGGGAAATTCAGGCAATATTCTCAGGTATTATGGCTTACTTTGAGAAAAAGGGATCTAGTTTCTATATAAAAAAGTGGTTTCAATGAACCTCCTTTATAAAAAGTAGCTCTGCTGTTTATGTATCTATGTCTGTGTAAGTGTATTCCACACATGGGCCAGTGCCCAAGGGGGACATAAGAGAGCATCGGATCCCCTGTAGCTGTGAGCAGAGTGGGGTAGGTACTGGAAACAGAACTCAAGTCCTCTGGCAGAGCAAGAGGTGCTCCCAACCACTGAGCCATCTCTCCAGCCCCATCTATGACCCTCCTTAGTAGGAGAAACTGTAATTTCTGGTTCTAGCTTCAGAAGGAAAAAGGAGAGTAAGACCCAAGAGGACAGGAGGAAGTGAGAGAGAGAGTTTGCTTTCTGAAGCCTTGCTTCTGAGACCAAAGTGTCCCACTCTGGCTTATCGTCTTCTGAGACCCAACCATCACTGGGCACATAGCTAGTGTCACAGAATTGGTTGGTATGTGGAGAAATGATATGTAGCTGGTGTCAAAACAAAAATCCACTGCATAGGGACTCTGTGGTTTTTTTCTCCTCCTGACCTCAGCTGACCCTTGTGTCACATCAGAAGTGGCAGCCACTCTGATGAAATTCTCTGACCTACGTCCAGAGGAATAGAAGAAGTGTGGCTTACATGGCTCCAGTAAAGCCTGCACCAGGGAGGGCCGGGTTTCCCTGCAGGCCTCTGAGCCAGGCTTCTGATTAATCTACACCACACTCTGTGGGCATTTCAACAGGCCAGGAGCACTGGAATTAGGTCCGGCCCTACCCATTGGTATCAGTCATCTAAGAGACGGAATGCCCTGCCTATCACTGGACTTGGAGCTGCTGGTTGACCTTTGAGTCTATGAAGATGTTAGGTCTACCAGACTCCTCCTAGTTACTCAGCTAGACCTTTTACACTAGCTGTGCTTGTCCTAGGACTCTAGAGTTGCCACAAGCACACTCAGCTGCTTCCTCTCCAGTTTGACTCAGGAACCCAGACAAAGCCCCTGCTGACAGCTTCCCATTCTCACCCTGAGCCTGATGCCCAGATGTGCGGCTGTCCCAGTGTTTGCGTTTAAATTCTAGTTTTTCTGTCTTCTCCTTCCCTCTCTCTCCTTCTAAAGAAGATTCGCAGTGTCGTCAACCAATGCTACCCATTTTTGTCCATTAATGATGCTACAACAAAACTACTTGAGACATTTAAAACAGCAACAACAACAAAAACATACCCAGGAGTAATGATACATGCCCTTAAGCCTGGTGCACAGGAGGCAGAGGCAGGCTGATCTCTGTGAGTTCAAGTCCAGCCTTTGATGTGGAATAATCCTTTTGTACACTGTGAAGATGTTTTGCTCTCATTGGGTTAATAAAGAGCCAATTGGCACTGGGCAGTGATGGTGCACGCCTTTAATCCCAGCACTTGGGAGACAGAGGCAGGTGGATCTCTGTGAGTTCGAGGCCAGCCTGGGCTCAGAGTGAGTTCCAGGAAAGACTCTAAAGCTACACAGAGAAACCCTGTCTCAAAAAATAAAACAAGAAAACAAAAAACAACAAAACAAAACAAAAAAAAGAGCACATTGGCTGATAGCTAGGCAGAAAGAGGTTAAGTGGAGAGCCAGACTGAAAGAATGCTGGGAAGAATGAGGTAAACTCACCAACCAACTGCAGAGGAGGCAGAAGATGAACATGCTGTGCTGAAAAAAGGTACCACCACATGGTAGAGTGTAGATAAGAAATACGGGTGAATTTAAGCTGTCAGAGCTAGTTAGTAGCAAGCCTAAGCTATCAGCTAAACATTTATAATTAATAAGTCTCTGTATGGTTATTTGGGAGCTGGCTGACACAACAAAAACTCTGCCTATAAGCCTTTTCTACAGAGCAAGTTCCAGGCCAGCCAGGGATACATAATGACATCTTGTTTCAAAAACCTTTTGGGGATTTTTTGTTTGTTTGTTTGTTTGGTTTTGGTTTTTTTAAGACAGGATTTTTCTGTGTAGCCCTGGCTGTCCTGGAACTCACTTTATAGGCCAGACTGGCCTCATCTGGCTAGACTCGGAGATCCACCTGACTCTGCCTCCTGAGTGCTGGGATTAAAGGAGTGTGCCACCATGCCCGGGTCTCCAAAAATCGTTAAAAAAAATAAGACATTTATTTTTCCCAGTTTTAGGAACTAGAGAATCCAAGACCAAGATATCCGTAGGTGTAATGTCTGGGGAGAACCTGGTCTCTGCGACCAGCAGACTATTGTGCTAACTGGCTCTACTGACTGGTGGGAAGCACCCTAGGGACTTTAGATAAAACTTGAGACAGTACCTAAGGTAGCTTCCGGTCCATAAGTCCATTAGTCAAAGAACGGTTCTTTCGCAGCTGTGCTGACACCTGGAAATGTCTCCTTCCATTCTTCCCTACTCACCACTTCCAGGTTATGAACATCCCCAAAGCCTTGGGGCCAGTCTCAGTGCGTTGCTTCATCTGGCGTTGGTAGATAATGAGTTCCGACATTTTTACTGGAGTCTTTTAGAAGGTAGAAAAGAGGATTGTATCACGTTCAACGGTAAAGCTCTTTGAAAGCAAAGACCACGTCTTATCGGCATGTAACTATTACTTAGCACAGTGCCCGGGATAGTCTCATCAATATTTGACAAATTAACGGCATGCTTACATGGCCAAATTCAGTTGTCTTCCTGAATAACTCTCCTGTGCCTTCCATCCTGCTTTCCCCCGTAGCCAGTTCAAAATGGTTGATGAAATTAGGTTGTATTGAACTACAAATAATTCTACCTCTTCCGGACTTGATGGTATTCTCCCAGGTATTCCTGGCTTTTAGATACAGGTAGTTTCCCTCTGAACCCAAATATAATGAGCTTGAGTTAAAAAGCAAAATGAAAAGACGTGTGTGTGTGTGTGTGTGTGTGTGTGTGTGTGTGTGTGTGTATGTCTGTGTGTGTATGTGTGTGTGTGTGTGTGTGTGTGTGTGTGTGTGTGTGTGTGAAAATATTGAGTCTGGCATCTTCTGCAAGATAGTTTCTTCTAGACACGACAGAGAAGTTGGACCCATGAAATCTCAACAATATGGTTACGGCCCCCTAAACAAAACTTACGTAATGACAACACCAGTTGACATGTAAAAGCGGATAAGGGAAATTTCACAAGGCCTCACCTCTACATGAGGAGCGGCTGGCATTCAGTGGGTGCTAAGAGAAGGAGAATCGGTTTCTCCAAGGACAAAACCCCTGATAAGTTACCCTGTCCCGGGTGGTCAGTGTTGGTTAAACAGCACTGCTCCTCGTGGCTGGCCGCCCCCTGCAGCGGCCATGCCCACGGAGGAGAGTGCTGATCGGAGGAATCACAGCCATGGTTACCTTTTTAGAGCTTTATTGGGAGAGAGGTGGGGAGAGAGAGGGCAGACGAAAGGAAGGAGTGGAAAGGAAAGAGGGACGCACAGAGGGCCCACCCGCTTTTTAGTCTGGGACGCCATTGCAGGCTGATGACGTAATTAAGGACAGAATCCTTACAGTCAGCCCTCAACAAGTGTATACATAAGCCAAACTAAATAGGCTCAGTAGGTCACATATTTATTATGTATATATGTAACATAACGACAATAATTAAAGATGAGACTGTGAATTTGAGAGAGAGTGAGGGCCATGGGAGGAGTTGGCGGGAGGTCGAAGAGTGGAAATAACGTCAATATAATACTCATGTATGAAATTCTCGAAAGATTAGGTTAAAAATTGAGTCTTGGAATCCATAATTGAGTGGAACAACAACAAAAACAATGTTTTTCCTTGGGAAGGAAGGAATTATCTCAGATGGGGACTCCTGAGTGCCACGAGGAGGGTTGTCGATGAACAGCGCGGGAAAGAGCAGGGATGCAGAAACAGATCAGCCGGGTGGGTGAGAACCTCCTCCAGGTCTCTTTCCAAACAGACGAGAGTTTCTTATTGCCTGTAATGGCTCACGGCTTCAGAGTCTTCTTTATGAATCCTGGAGCAGGGGTCCTGGGAGCAGCTCGAAGCCTGCAGTTTCTGTGTGGCATTCGGAGTACAGAGTCTAGGGGCTCACATCTCCTCAGGCCTTGGGCCTGCTGAGGGGATTATGCACTCGCTCGGAAGAGCAAACCTTATTTTTCAAGTTCTTATATAATATTAGAGGGACCAGCTTAATATTATACTTCCCAGGGGCTCAGGAGAGAAAACTACGAACGGTGAGGACTATTTTTGGGAAATAGAATCTCAGCACACCAAGCTCTATAGTCCACTTGCTTTAATTCCTCTAGGATAACATCCTATTTACACAGCTTCAGTTCTGTTCTCGTGCCTACCTCCTTTCTTGCCTGATTTCTCTCTATATTCATCTACTGCTCCCTCTAAGTTCTATCTTAATTCTCTCGTCTTAATTCTGCCTCATCTAGGTCCTTTTCATCTTGTTCTTACCCAGCTAGTTCTTCCCCATCTGGCCTTCCTGTCTTCCATCTCGTTCCTCTAGTACTCTCTTCTAGCCCTTCAATCTAGGTCTTCCCCATCTCAGTTTGTTCCTCTCAAGTTCTTACCCATCTAGTTCTTCCATTCTCTTTTCTCTTCTCAGTGCTGTTCTTCTCTCTGTCTACAGAAAATACCTGCCTTTTCTTTCCCTGGGCATGGGGTTCCCTGCCTCCTCAGGAATATTGTTTTATCTCTCACCTTGATATGTAAAAACCTCTTTTGTTCTCAGTCAAAGTGCTCTGGAGAATCACTTAGGCCTCCTCAAGGCGAGGGGATGGTCTGAGCTTCATTAGCTCAGGAAACAAAGCTATGTGTCTCCCTCCAGCTTGTCTCCTAAGCTCAGCAGGGCAGTTAGTAACTTAGTAGGTACAGCAGGTCTGGGGAGCTGAACTGTTGACCAATTGGTCACGCAAGGATTTCATAGCAGAAGACAGCTGGAATATTAAAGGCTGGGTAACACCACATATTCATAATAAATGGCTCTGCCTTTTGACAGACCCTTGGCCGGTGAAAGTTCAGCTTTAACACACAGCTGAATCTCTATGATATATTCCTGCGGCCCACAAGATCAAGTGTCTAGCCTGGCACCTTGGCCTCTGGTTGAGCGAGAAGATAAGTAATTTTTCTTACAAAAATGTCATCACATTTACTCTACTCCTTTACCATGTAACTTAACCTTCAGGCTTTGTCCGAAAAGTAAAATTAAATGCCTCGTAGAATCTAACAACGGTCCATTCCTACAGTACTGCTTTGAAGCTGACCTCCCTCTGGACAGTGAACGTTGCTGAAGACTTGGCTTTCAAAGCAGCACAGTGTTGCAAGATTAAGAAAATGGGTTATAGCCAGGCGGCGGTGGTGGCGCATACCTTTAATCCCAGCACTCGGGAGGCAGAGCCAGGCGGATCTCTGTGAGTTTGAGGCCAGCCTGGGCTACCAAGTGAGTTCCAGGAAAGGCACAAAGCTACACAGAGAAACCCTGTCTTGAGAAAAAAAAAGAAAAGAAAGAAAAAAAAAGAAAAGAAAGAAAAAAAAAGAAAATGGGTTATGTGAGTAAAGAAAGCAAGGTTTCTAGCTCACACAAGGTTTAATATGCTGAACACTTCAAAGCCACAGGAAAAGGACATGTTCCCTTTACATCTTAAATAAATACGCTATGTTTCATACCAAGCCAAGCAATAACAACTTCCCTGGTGATGCTCGGTGCTAGCCGCCCAAGATGCCTCTCTTTCATTCTGTGGCAGCATGAACTTGGCAGAACATTGAGAACCGGAGGCTGAGAGATGAAAATTGTGCTCTTCCTGCTCACAGAGGAGGTTCTCAGGCATCTTTGCTAGCGCAGCATTGCTGAAAGGGCTTGTGTGTGAGTCAGACACACGTGTTGGTGGGCTGATGAGACTTGCAGAATCTGTAAGGGTTTCTGATGAAGCAGCATACAAGCGTGCCTTGGCGTTATTGTGTGAGTGTGGCACCGTCTATAATCTGACTCATTTGGATCCTTGTGTTATTATATGTTGTACTTCACCTGCTGCAGGCTCTTCCTCCTTGGCTATCAGAATGCCCTTAATTTCTTGATGAAATTGAGGCTCTGTGGCAAGAATGCTAACTATTCCTTCAAATTTCACAGACAGAAATGAGCGAGACGGTTATAGTGTTTATCAGCATTTGATTATAGGAACATGAGCTCGGTTCGCCTAATTTCCTAATCACAGATGCATCTCTGCGCTCACCGAGGCTAAGTAAGGACCAGGAATACAGATGGGGTGAGTTATATGCTTTTTTTGTTTTTTTTGGTTTTTTGAGACAGAGTTTCTCTGTGTAGCTTTGCACCTTTCCTGGAACTCCCTCTGTACACCAGGCTGGCCTCGAACTCACAGAGATCCTCCTGGCTCTGCCTCCCGAGTGCTGGGATTAAAGGCATGTGCCACCACCGCCCGGTGGTGTTATATGGAGTTATATGCTTTGCTGGGCTCCCAGATCTCTCCTTCCTAGAGCCAGCACCGTTCTAGACCTGGAGATTCAGTAATGGAAGACAGAGGAGCCTGTATTTTCTCTCATGGTTCTATTGAGGCTCCTAATAGCATGCTCTTAATTCTAGGCCATTAAAGCCTAATTTGGGAAAAGTCAGTTAGTCGTCAAACCTTCCCACAGTATTTCTTTCAATCTAGTCCCAGATAATCGAAACCAGAATGGCCTGAGAGGTGAGGAAGAGTGAAGATTCCAGGGCTGGAGAGATGGCTCAGTGTCTAAGAGCTAGAGTCGGGGAGGTTGATGCCCCCTCTCTTGTCAAGTGGCTCACAACTGTCCACCATGGCAGTTCCAAGGGACCCGACACCCTCTTCTGGCCCCCATGGGCACTTCACGCACACGCATAAATCCACACTCAGATACACTTAGGTATACACATAATAAAAAATAAATAAAATTAATTTTTTTTTTACAGGGCTAGAGAGATGGCCCAGCAAATAAGAGCATTTCTTACTCTTGCACAGCACCAGGGTTCAGTTCCCAGCAACCACATGGTGGCTCACAACCATCTACAACACCCATTCCAAGACATTCAACGCCCGCTTCTGATTTCTCTGGGCTGGGTGCATGAATGAGGTGCACATACATACGTGCAGGCAAAACACTCAACACATAAAATAAATAAATCTGAAAAATGAAGATTTGTGATTATCACCTTGGGTTCCCAGAGTCAGAAATTTTGGGCAGCTAATTATGAGGCACAGTAAAGCAAGATAATAATTTAAGGACCTCAGAGTCTTCTCCAAACTATACATGCTGAGGTATGTCTTCTTACTTGCAAAGGATATGAAAAGAACCAGTACCTGGTATTTACTTGGTACCTGGACTGCAATAAATACGTGCTCCCTTAATTCCTTTTTTTTTTTTTTTTTTTAATACATGTTCTTCTGAAACAAGCATCATTAATCCCTTCTTATAGGAGCTTTGGACATCGGGAGCAAAAGGGAGTAGATGTCTACACAAGTCTGAGGCTCTCTCTGATTACACGTGTGGGAAGGGTCTGCCTGAGCTGGAGACTGAAAGTCAGGGGGCCCAGTCTAGTGAGGGGCTTAATCCTTTGAGACAAAGAAAAACAAAAGAAAATCAAAACGGATCATCAGTCAGCAGAGGAGTCTGCAACGACTTTCTCCATCTCTAAACCACCACCGTACCACGTCACTTCGTTCACCCCGAACAAAGAGTTAACCAGAATTCCCTTAGGATCTGTCTTATTGTCCCAATATTAATAACCAGCATTGACGGCCAGTCGGCTCGGCTCGGAGCATCTTGTGAAGGTGTGCAGAGGAATGGGGATTAGTACATACGGATGGGCAGCATGGCTTAGTAAGAGAGCGGCCCCCAAGCCTGCCCACCTGAGGTGATTCCTCAGAGCCTAGTAAGGAGAGAACCAAGATTGTCTTTTGACCGCGCGCGCCTGCGCAAAGTAAATAGTTGCTTTGGTTTAAACTACATGCCCCAAGATGCAAGTGCCATTTTCTTCGAGACTACCTTTCCCGACATGCACTGCAGCCAGGATGCGCGAAGGAAAAGACCTGCAAACTTGACTGGAAAGTTTACCTCTCCGGTACCTCAGGCAAAGGAAAGTTTTTAAAAAGCCTCAGGCGTTCCCCCTCCTTCCCCCAAGGGGTGCTCAACTGCTTAAATCCCGGCAATGAAGGGGAGGAGTTAAACCGAGTCCCTCCCCTTCTCCCGGGAACTTTTACCATTCCAAACGCGATCCAGGCTAGCGTTGGAACGGCAGGGAGTAGCTGCACGCCCCGAACTTTCCCCATGGTTTCGGTGACCAGAACCGCGTTTGGAGAGCTGCCCTCGGGGGGAGGGACGGTGGAGAAGTTCCAGCTTCGGTCAGACCAGCTGAGTGTGGACATCATCTCCTGGGGCTGCACGATCACTGCTCTGCATGTCAAAGACAGGCAGGGAAAAGCCTCAGACGTGGTGCTCGGCTTTGCCGAGTTGGAAGGTGGGTCGCGTCCTGCCCTGGACTGCCAGACGGTCCCAGGCCCGCACGTACTCCCAATCCTGTGGACCCCCGGGTCCTTCCGGGCACTCACGGGACTTGACCCGAGGTCCCCAAGCTTGGGGCAGTCTAACTTGGAAGCGCGTGAGTGGGCTAATGGTAGCGGCTAACTGGATTGTGTGGTTGGAAAAAGCAGGATCGAATGCAAATAGCTGTAGGACATGGCTTTAGGCAGTCGGACTAGTCAGGTTCACGAGGAAGTCCCTGGAGCGATCTTTGATCTGTGGGCCACTGGGTGTGTGGAGCCTACTCCTCCCTTGTGTTTTTCTGAGGAAGGAAAGCAAAGACGGGCGCCTGTCACTACTCCACACCCCCACCCCTATCTCCACCCCCATCGGATTTTCTTGGAGGCCTCCTTGAGCAGAAATGCCTCAGAATGTAGGCCTGGTGTAAACTCATCAGAGCCCTCGACTACTGTGGTCAGTGTGGGGCACAGTGTGTTCATTTGCTCAGGAACATATTCTTTGTTTGTTTTTCTTTTTTGTTTTTTCGAGACAGGGTTTCTCTGTGTAGCTTTGCGCCTTTCCTGGAACTCCCTCTGTAGCCCAGGCTGGCCTCGAACTCACAGAGATCCGCCTGCCTCTGCCTCCCTCCCGAGTGCTGGGATTAAAGGCGTGCGCCACCACCGCCCGGCTCTCAGGAACATATTCTTAATGAAAGGGGTAAAGCCACTAGTCTGGAAATAAGGCCTCCTAAGACATGGATATAATCATTAGGATTTGTTGGGCAATTCGGATCATGTCTTTTTGTGTACTGGACAGAGGTCTCATGAAGCCCAAGGTGGCCTGCAACTCACTATGTAGCCAAGGCTGGCCTGGCATTCCTGATCATCCTGCTTTCACTTCTCAAGTTTTGGGACTGCAGGCAAGCGCCAGCAGTTTTATCTTAATCCACAGACAGGTTTTATCTTAGCTCCTGCAGTTAAAATTCTGTTGATGCGGTGGACTCACTCAAGATAGACGAGGGTCACCCTCAACTTGCAGTTTAGCTGGGGAGACAGATTTTAGCCCAACAATCACAAAATTAAGTCATCGGATTGCAGTTTGATTTGCAGCAGGAGAAAAATGTACATCTTGCCAATTCCTAGCATCGCACGTAACCAGACAGGAAACAAAGTCTGAAGTTAAAATTGGCAAATGGAAACAGAATTAATCTGCTCTGCTAGGTGGTAGGGTGTAGACGGCTTTTTGTACCACAAGGGGAGGTTTGAGGTTTTCCTTTGGGCACCTCTTTCTACCTACTTGGTTCTTCAGATGTTTAACTTGGCCCTTGCTTTGGGGTCAACAGGAAAACTTGGTTTTATTTATTCATTTTTATTTGTCCCTTAAACAAAAATAGATGTGTTCCTCATCTTTTTGTTAAAATGCACTGTAAGGGTATTGCTGAGGCTCCTGTTCGCCCACCCCTGGCTGTCTTTACGTCTGTATTGCCCGGGACCCTTCCCAGCAGAATTTCTTTGGTGACTTAATTGAGGCTGTTGCATGGGACAGACTGGTGGGAAGGTGTGGAGACTTGGAGAAGGTGAGCTCCGATTCCTCCTTCCGTGGCTAGAACGTCTTCAAAGTTGGAAGGCACGAGGGCAGGCGTGTGATGGAGGGGGAGGCTTTAGAGCCAATCTGCTGAGTCACTCCTCTCTGCTGGTAGCATAGCCCTTTTCTGGGCTGAAGTAAAAACGCAAAGCGATGACGGTGGAGTGGAGGGCGAATCTGATACGGAGAATTCCAGAGCCAGAGAATTAGAGGTGGCGGGTGGTGCCTGCTCTTATATCTGTCTCTTATCACCATGCCGGGGGGCACTACCCACCACCCGACAGAGACAAACAACCGCCCTGGCTCCTGGCCACTTTTAGTTTCAAGGTGAGAGTCCAGTGGACCTGAAATAATAAGATCACAGGATGTCTTTCAAATCCATATGAAATGTGAGTGCAGGTGACATCCTACCCAGGTGGCACCAGTTTCTTTACCAATTGTGAGGCTAATCATCTTAGTTTGGGGTGCCTATTGGAGGAGGCTCAGTGAAAGAATTATCCTCACCTATGCATAAAAGCTCTAGACAAAAGGCATTAGCTCTCCTGAGATTAGAGTAACCCAGCAGGTCTCCCCAGAGCTTGAGAAGACTCTAAAGCCATGATTCTCAACATGTGGGTCCCGACCCCATAACAGTAGCAAAATTACAGTTCTGAAATTAGCAACCAACGAAATAATTTTATGGTTGGGGGGAACTGTATTAAAGGGATGCATCGTTAGGAAGGTTGAGAACCACTGATCTATAACATTTTCTTATCAAGATGCATCACAGCTTCACCAAATCAAAACTTTTAAAATATTCTTGGTGCTGTATCAAGATGGACATTTGCATTCCCGTGCTATAATTTGAATGCTGAATTATCTTAAAAGGAGAGAAGAGCTATTTTTGAAAGAGAAGTTAAATGGAAAATACTTGTAGATCATTAAATTGTAATGATTTCTGAGATGTTACCTATCTTCGAGAGTACAGCAGAGTGCAGAGACTTACAGCCCTTGTAAAGTCCTGTTTTTCAGGTTTTCATAGACTCTTCTCATGTTATCAAAGATAGGCATTAGTACATATCACAACAGGAAGTGTATTGTCTCAATTGTAGAAGTATAAAATGGCTCTCTGCTACTACCTTGCTTGATTTTAGTGTATTAAAATCCGCCGGGCGGTGGTGGCGCACGCCTTTAATCCCAGCACTCGGGAGGCACAGCCAGGAGGATCTCTGTGAGTTCGAGGCCAGCCTGGGCTACCAAGTGAGTTCCAGGAGAGGCACAAAGCTACACAGAGAAACCCTGTCTCGAAAAACCAAAAAAAAAAAAAAAAAAAAAAAAAATCCATTTTAGATGCCAGCCTTAACGGCCCACACCTTTCATCCTGGCACTCAAGAGGCAGAGAGTTTGAGGTCAGCCTGGTCAACAGATCAAGTTCTAGGACTGCTATGGCAGTTACATAGAGAAACTGTGTCTCAATAAAAAAAACATTTTAGAGTGGGTTTGGTGGTACCTGATCTACATAGCAAGTTCTGGGATAGCCAGGGCTGCAAAGTAAGACCCTGATAACAGAGCCATCAAAATGGGTCATCAGGTAAAGGTGCTTGCTGCCGAGCGTGACAATCTGAGATTGATTCCCAGGACCCACATGGTGGAAGGAGAGAACTGACTCCTCCAAGCTGTCACCTGACCTTCACATGTGCACATGCGGCACCTGAACACACACATACACACACACACACACACACACACACACACACACACACACACACAAATAAGTAAATAAATAATTGTAATTTCATTTTTTTTAAGTTGGTTTGTGTAAGTCTGGCGTCCCTTTTGTAACTGCCAGCCTCCCAGACAGATTTTTACACACACTGCTTGCTTGGCAGCCATGACCAGAGGTCAGACTGGTTCAATTTCTCTCTGGGAAAATGAGATCTTTCTTCTGTAGAATTCTAAAGAGGGAAATTATATATGATCTTTTAGTTGTAGACTGAAAAAAAAAAATCAGTAATGTCTCCTGTGGGTTTTTCCTACCCTTTCTTCTCAGCTTGTGTGACCCACCAACAGTCACTATGATTTCTTTCAAAGCCTGTGATAAGAATATTTGCTTATAAGCAACAGGTATAAACAGCCTACCCATACATACAATCAATGAGACTCCTGCCCTTTCATTTTCCCCCCAGTTACCACCAAATAACCAGCTATTACTGTTGTGAGAGCCATTATGAAAAGAATAAAAAAACAGCCTTGCTGCCTTGAAGTCCGGGCATGTAGTTCAATGGTTGAGCCTGTGACTGGCGATAAACAGAACTGAGGGGCCAAGGTCCGGGAATGGAGCCCGTTTGGTAGAGTGCTTGCCTAACACGCATGTAGCCTTAAAGACTTTAATCCCAGGCCTTTGAGAGGCAGAGCAGGCAGATCACGGTGATTTCGAGACCAGCCTGGTCTACAGAGTGAGTTCAGGACAGCCAGGGCTACACAGAGAAACCCTGTCTCGAAAAAACAACAAAAACCAACTCGAATTCCATCCCTAGCGCTGCCTAGGAACAAGGTGTGGTGGTGTTTGCTTATAATCCCAGCACTTGGGGGATGGAGGCAGGAGGATCAGAAGTGCAAGGTCATCCTCATCAACGTCAGTTTAGGATGCCTGAGACCCTGTTTCAAGACAAAACAGCAAAAACCTCGGTTTTGAACAGGGAGTGGAGACAAAGGAGTTCTAGTTAAAGACTGAAGATTGGTACTGTAAGTGCCCAAGGGTAATGCCCTGTTGGAACGCTGAGAACTCCTGATTTAAATCAGTATCTTGTTAAAGCTGTGTGATCTTCCACGTCCAACCACGGGAGCAAAGTCTCTAACTAGAGAACTGTCAGTCTTTGTCATCTCTTCCTCCTTTTGCCCCTGAACAGCTTCTTTCACGCTGCTAGACTTTTTATTCATTTATTCATTTTGCTTATCCCGATAATATGTCATGGAGATAGTATCTGGCATAATTAAAGTGATTGTCAATTCAAGTATTTTCTTACTGCCTAAGGGCAGTAGTTCAGTGGGTGGAGCTTCTGGGGGAAACAGGGGGTCATTTTCCTTCAGACTTTAGGGCCCTCTGGCCAAGTCTTGGGCTGTCTGATCTGGGTGGCATGGGAGTAGAAAGGCTGTATGGCACTGTTAAGCACGGTCCTGATTTATTCTAGCACAGAGACCAGGACAAACTTAGCCTCTACTCTTTAACCTCGGCAGTTGCGTTCACTAAGTTAGCATTCATAGCTAGACCTAGGAACTTTGACCTTTCCATGAGAACCAATATTTTCTGCAATTCAAAACCCTTTCAGCCATGCCCTCTTCAGGATCAGGGCTCGTCATTTTCCACAGTCCTGATTTGATGGGAAGACTTGGAGACACTTGATGTGAAAGGATTTCCAGAGACAATAATGTTTTCTTTTTTCTTTCTTTTTTTGTTTTTTTTTTTGTTTTGTTTGTTTGTTTTTCGAGACAGGGTTTCTCTGTGTAGTTTTGCGCCTTTCCTTGAACTCGCTCTGTAGACCAGGCTGGCCTTGAACTCACAGAGATCGGCCTGGCTCTGCCTCCCGAGTGCTGGGATTAAAGGTGTGCGCCACCGGACACAATAATGTTTTCTTGGTCCTTGTGGTTTAGTCCTTAGAAACTATTCATCCAAACTAAGGAACTGGCAAGTGCGTCTCTTTTCCAGGGACTGGGTCACTGTTGCCGGAAGCGGTCCCCAGTAAAGGGATTCTTACACTCTTGAGCAGGAGCCTTGCGGTCTCACAGGCGGCTCTCTCCAACACCTGGCGCAGCTTGGAGAGTGGGGGCTCCATGTGCATTTGTTAGATCCATCAAGGTATCTCAGAAAGAAACAGGTACAGCCAAACAGTTTTCAGATTAAAAAAAAGAAGAAGAAGAAAGAAAGTTTGTTTAGTTTTATTGTTGTTATTGCTTCTTTTTCTTTCTTTCTTTCTTTTTTTTTTTTTTTTTTTTTTTTTTTTGGTTTTTCCAGACAGGGTTTCTCTATGTAGTTTTGGGCCTTTCCTGGAACTCACTTGGTAGCCTAGGCTGGCCTCAAACTCACAGAGATCCGCCTGCCTCTGCCTCTCGAGTGCTGGGACTAAAGGCGTGCGCCACCACCGCCTGGCTGTTGCTTCTTTTTCTTCTTCTTCTTCTTCTTCTTCTTCTTCTTCTTCTTCTTCTTCTTCTTCCTCCTCCTCCTCCTCCTCCTCTTTCTCCTTTCTTCTTCCTCTTCTTTGAGACAGGGCAAAAATGGTTTTTCTTTATGTGTTTGAGCCTAACTGGGACTCAGAAACTGATGCTCCAAAGCAAAGCCCTTAGGCGCAGCTTCTGGCCGGCTCCTGTCCCTCTTTCCTTATCCTCCACCAAAGTGTGCCACAGAAACCAGACTTCTTTTTCCTGTAAGTCAGACAGACACCAGAAGCCTCTTCCCCAAAGCCAGTCACAGTACACAGAAGAGTGATTCTTTCCCCCATCTTTCTAAGTTGGCTATAAAGAAATTCTCTGACCCTCCTTGACTGACTACAGGTCGTAAGACCCCTAAGTGAGAAAGGGTCTTACCCCAAACCTGGGATGAGGGAGTCCTTCCCAAAGAGGCCAGCAAGAGTCTAACAGACGGGCCCTGGTGGGTTTCTTCTTCAGTTCCTCACTATTCCATTATATCCACTTTATCAAACTATGTTTTTCCATAGCTGCCCACCTTTTATCAGACCTGAAGGGTCTTTTAGTCTTAGACCTGAAGTCTCTTTTGTCACATATATATTTGGTATATGTGTCTCCTGTTAACTCATTTATCTTTTGTCATGCGGGGTCAGCCACGACCCTTTACGACGAGTGCAAAAGGAATCGTTCCCTTCCGGCCGAAATGCACAGGAGCAAGACCAGAAAGAGGTTGTTTGAGTCGTCGGGACTTTTTCTGGTTAACCACTATAAGGGGTTTTAAAGCCACAGCTTCTGAAATGAAGGCAGGTGGGAGACAGAATGGGGTGGGCAGAGAGATTGCCACCCACAGGGAGGTGCTAAGGCCACTCGACCAGAAGGACCTGTGACTTCCAAATGTAGTCTTCCCTCAGTACCTGTGGATTCCACCGACCGTGTGGTGAAAACACCTGGGAGAGAATGCCAGTGCTGCGTGTCCATCATGCCAGCCCTGGGGAGCCTGGTGCCGAAGAGTACCATAGGCCTGGGGTACAGAGTGAGGTCCTGCCAAGGAAGGAAGGAAGGAAGGAAGGAAGGAAGGAAAGAAAGAAAGACAGAAGGGGAGATGGCTCAGCAGCTGGGAGCCCTTGTTTTTCTTCCAGAGGACCCAAGTTCAGTTTCCAGAACCACACTGGATGGTTCACAATTGCCTGTAACTAGCTCCAGGCAATTGTAAAGTCCTCTGTTGGCAGACACACACACTCTCTCTCTCTCTGTCTCTCTCTGTCTCTGTCTCTCTCTCTCTCAAAAAAGTAATAAGTAATAATAATAAAAAAACAAGAAAAAGAATATTTGTGGGAGGGGATTGCATTTGTACTAAAGGTATTTAGACTTTTTCTAGTCATTGCCTAACAATTATTTATGTAATATTTACAAGTGTTAAGTCTTATATGTAACCTGTGACTTAAAGAATGTGGGAGAGAAGCTGGAGAGATGGTTCAGTTAAGAGCACTGGCTGCTCTTCTAGAGAACCCGGTTCAACACCCGCCCCCCCCCCCCCAAAAGTATGAGGGAGAATATGCGTAGATTATATATAAATGCCTCACTATTCTCTATCAAACATGAACATCTGCAGATTTTGATGCCTTACAAGGGTAGGTCCTGAGTGAAACAACCTCCCCTGGGATACTGAGAGAGAACTGGTAGGTGATGTTAGTTAGGCTTAAGAGCATGGACGCAGAATAGGGAGGGTGTGGTGACTCATACCAATAATCCCAGCAATTGGGAGGTAGAAAAAGAAGAATTTCAAGGCCCAACTAGGCTGTATAACATGATCCTGCCTAAAAAAAAAAAAAGAGAGAAACAGAGACACATAAACTCTGGAGCCAGACTTTCAAGATTCAAGTCTGGGTTTTACCGCTCGATGGTGTTTGGGGGCAAATTATTTAACTTCTCTGTAAAATGGGGGTGATAAGAGTATCATTGCTGCAAAGTTCCAAGAATAAAATGGAATAAAATGAGTGAAATGCAGAGCACTCAGGAAGTGTCTGGGACTTAGAAATCGCTCAGTGATTGTTAGTGGTTGTAATCTTCGGTGGGTCAGGAGGACTCAGAAGCATCATGGATTAGTGAGAAGCAAACAGGACAGTGAGCTTACAAAATGGTTAATGTTTAGCTTGTCCCGGGCCAGTTTAGCTTGTACCTAATTAGTTCAGGGGCTGTACCCTGAGCGTCTCCTACAACTGTGGGAAAAGTTTACATGCTTGCATCCCATTCTCTGTTGATCAGAAGTGAGAATAGAATTCTTAGTGTTTAAAAAAAAAAGCTGTCAGCAAAAAACTCCTTACTAAACCAAACACAGGAACATAAAGAAGTGAGGAAAAAGCCAGGCGCTGGTGGGCGCACGCCTTTGATCCCAGCACTGGGGAGGCAGAGCCAGGCGGATCTCTGTGAGTTCAAAGCCAGCCTGGGCTACAGAGCTCCAGGACAGGCTCCAAAGCTACACAGAGGAAGCCTGGTTAAAGTCACAAGTGCAAAAATGCAACTTTGCTTTTTACAGCATCTGCCCCCAAAGTCAGTAATAGTTTATGCTCATTAGGATACCCTATAGCCATCAAGAGAAATACGGTAGATAGCTATGTTAGGGATGGGCAGATTTTAAGACTTGGGATAAGCCAGGGGGTGGCGGTGTCCGCCTTTAATTCCAGTTCCTGGAAGGTAGAGCCAGGCAGATCTCTGAGTTTGAGGCCAACCTGGTCTACAGAGTGAGTTCCAGGATAGCCAGAACTGCACACAGAGAAACCCTGTCTTGAAAAACAAACAAACAAAAATGATGCATTTGTGTCCTGTCTGTCTTTGCAGGTTACCTCCAGAAGCAGCCCTACTTTGGAGCCGTGGTTGGGAGGGTAGCCAACCGAATTGCCAAAGGAAGATTCGCAGTGGATGGGAAGGAGTACCACCTGCCCATCAACAGGGAGCCCAACAGTCTCCATGGAGGATTCAGAGGGTTTGATAAGGTGAGTGGAGCGTGTGACAGGGGCCCCTCTTGGCACACTTCAAAGTCCCCTCAAGCCAGTATTTGCCTGTGGTGATCCCAGGCCCTGGCACACTCGTGTGGCGGAGGGATCCAGGAAAGAAGTTGCTGGTTCCACACTTTGACAGCCTCGGACTCAGGAAGCCAGGGCACACAGCTTACACAGTGTGAGCCTCAGGGAGCTGGGTTTCAGAAACGTGGGTTCATGATTATTCCTATGACTTACTGCACGGGCATTTGGATCTGTTTTCTCTAGTCCTTGTTAAAACCGCGCATGCTCACCAAATGTGACCACCGAGGCCCCAAAAGGCTACTTATCTCCTAGTAGCATAGCCAGGCCTGCCTGGCCCCAAGCCCTCCTTCCTGCACGGAAGTACTTGTGTCCTCCAAGGCCGTCCCAAGTGTGTGAAATCCAACACACCTCCTTGTGCCTGTCCTCCGTCCCCTCCCCCACGCATAGTGTGCACCACACCCAGGTCTCCCCTTCCACGGAAGTGCTTCGTTCCCCAAAGTTAGCCCAGGTGGTCTCCAGGTTCCCCTTTCCAAGCAAGCACTCCGGAATCCCTGGGGAACGAGGTCAGGAGAGCAAGTGGGACAAGCTGCTTCCCTGTGATGTGCGGGTCCCTGCCTTGTGCGCCCCAGCGCCGCTGTGGGTCAGCTCAGCGACTCTGACCCGTCTTGTTCTGGGCCGTGAGGGAGAAAACCCCGGAGGTAATTTTCCTTTGGGTCATGCAGCTTAGGTTGCTTCTGAGACTCTGGCCGGAGAGGATGAGAACGTGGGTGACAGGTAAAAGGCGCGTCTCTTCTCCACCCAAGGAAGCCGGCTGCTCCCACTTCTGTTAGCAGCTTCCTGTCTACGGCCCAGAACCAGACTGCTACCCTCTTGGTTCCCTTTCCTCAGGGAGGTGCTTCCCACACTAGGAAGAGCAGACAGTGCAGCGAAGTGTCAGTTCCGCCAGGGTTATGGCTGCGGATCTCTAGAAGGTGCCAGGCCCATGTGCAAACCTCAACCCAGAGGAAGCTGGACCCAGCCTTGTTCCTCCTTCTAGTCCTTTGTATTTTCTGTGGTATTCATTAACGCATATTCCCTTTATGAACACAAATAGTACTGCGTATCTGTCTGCCTCCCTACATTTTCTTTCTTTTCTCTTCTTTTTTTTTTTTTTTTTCCTGACAGGATCTCATGCGTCCTATGCTGGCCTTGAACTGGCTGCATGGCTGAGAATAATCTTGAATTTATGATCCTCCTTTCTCTAGCTCCCCATTGCTGGGATAGCTAATTTGTTGTTGTTTTTTTTTTTAAACGTTTATTTTATTATTTATTTGTGTGTGTGCATGTGTGTAAGTGTGTGAGTGTGCATGTGAGTGTGTGTGTGTGTGCGCGCACATGTGTGTGCAGGTGCCTCAGGGAGGCTGGAGAGGGTGTTGGGTTCCTGGAACTACAATTACCGGCAGTCGTGAGCTGCAAGATGTGGGTACCAGAAACCAAACTTGGGTACTGTGCAAGAGCACCCAGCACTCTTAGCTGCTGAGCCATCTCAAGTCACCAGTTTTATATGGTGATGGGCACTGAACCCAGAGCTTCATGCGTGCTAGGGAGTCGCTCTGCCAGCCGAAGTGCATCCCCTTCACCCTGCCTCTGAACGTTTTATATTGGTGCAACTGAGTACACAAACCAGTTAAGACAAAGGTCTGAATTAGCTCACGTTTCTGGCAGCCGGACGTTCAAGCGCATGGGGCCAGCCTTTGGTTTTGTTTCAGATGCTGGCCCTCTCTCCCTTTGCTTCTTCCTAACAGGGAGGAGGCCTCTTAGGCTAATTGTGACAGCTCAGGTCTTTCTTCCTCTTATTATAAAACCACGAAAACCATCGTGGGGGCGGGGGCTGTGCTCACAACCATGACCTCATCTAATCCCAACCACCCCACCGGTCAGGTGCTCTACCTCAAAGACCTCTACCATGAATTTGAGAACCAAGTTTCCAACAGACAAAACTTTTGAGCAACACATTCTGATGATCGCGATGTCCTTTAGTGGAGGGAGTCCCTTCTGTGTGCCAGGGAACCTAACAGGTTGAGATTCCTGAGTTTCCGAGGATGGCCCCTTCCATCATGGGGGCACTGCAGCCACAGAGATGTGAACAGTGTGCTGCAGGAAGTGAGTGCGAACAGGTGCCCAGCAATGGGGGTGGTGGGATTTGAACTGGCCCCGACGAGCAGATAGCATCCAGCCGTCTGTGGCTATTTCCAGAGCATGGCTGTGAAGGGAAAGGCTTGGCTGTTTTGGAGCCACTGAAGTTCGGGGCAGGAAGTTTTAATACAGGAGCATGACAGCATCGTTGAACTTGGTGCTTTATTCTTTATTTGATCTCAACAATAAATGAATAATTTAGCTTGGAGATGATGTACTTTTTCTATTTATATCAACACTTTTTTTTTTAAAATGAAAGTTGAGTCCTGACAGGACTAGAAATAGTACAAAGATTAAGATGTGAGATTTCTGGAAGTTTGGAAGCTCAGGGTCAGGAAACCCTTCCCGTGGATAGGAATTGCACTTAGCTGAGGATAATAAAAAATATTTCCATTGTGTCCTTTCTCTAAAGGTCAAAAACCTAAGGGGCAAGGCAAAAACATTTTATTTCAAACATTTAATTCCTAAAATTTTCCATTTGGGTTTTTTTTTTCCCTTAAAGTTACACGTGTAACAAGCTTCCTTAATTTTTTAAAAATTCCATTTGTGTTGTGTGCATATGTGTGTGTATCTCTGTGTATATATCTTTGTATGTGTATGTATGTACATGTTTATGTGTGTGTCTGTGTCCATGTGTGTGCGCTTGTGTGTATGTGCATGGGTTTGTCTGTGTGTGTATGTTAGCACGTGTCTGTATGTTTGTGGTGTGTGTGTGTGTGTGTGTGTGTGTGTGTGTGTGTGTTTAGTTATTTTTACTCTTTGCTCTTTGGGGGTCCTCCACCCAGCTCCCAAATAAATACACTTATAAATAAGGCTTATTCTTATTTATGAATGTCCGGCCTTAGCTTGGCTTGTTTCTAGCCAGCTTTTCTTAAATTATCCTGTCTACCTTTTGCCCCTAGGCTTTTACCTTTCTCTATTCTGTATACCTTTCTTTACTTCTTACTCTGTGGCTGGCTGGGTGGCTGGGTGGCTGGGTGGCTGGCCCCTGGCATCCTCTTCTCCTCCTTTTTTTGCTATTTATTCTCTCGGCCTGGCAGCCCTGCCTATCCTTTCTCCTGCCTCACTATTGGCCATTCAGCTCTTTATTAAACCAATCAGGTGTTATAGACAGGCACAGTAACACAGTTTCACAGAGTTAAACAAATGCAACATAAAAAATGCAACACATCTTTGCATCATTAAACAAATGTTCCACAGCATAAAAGAATGTAACACATCTAACTAATATTCTGCAACATGAATGTCTGTGTGTGCTGTGCATGTGGAGGTCATAGGACAACTTTTAGAAATCCATTCTCCCTTTTCACTGTGGGTTCTAGGAGTGGAATTCAGGTTGTGGGGCTTGCATGCAAATGCTGTTGCCCACAGAGACATCTTGCCATGCAAATGCTATTGCCCATACACCTGTCTTGCCACCCCTAGGCTTCCTTTTTGTTTTGTTTTTAGATTTATTTATTTTATTATATGTCTATGAGTGTTTAGCCTACATGTATGTCTGTGCCCTGCATGCCTGGAAAAGGGCATCAGATCCTTTGGGACTGGAATTCCGGATGGTTGTGAGCCATGATGTGGGTGCTGGGAATGAACTTGGGCCCTCTGCAAGAGCAACAAGTGTTCCTAACCACTGAGCCAACTCTCCAATCCCTACCTAGGCTTTCTATTTTGAATGCCTTGAAAGTTCACCGTTTCTGGGAGTGTCATCTGACCTCAGTGAATTTGTTCTCAATATAGCTGCTTTCACTGGGGGGCGGGGGGATGCAGAGATCTTCATCCCTGCTGGGCTCCTCTTCCTGTCAAACGTACACTGTGTAAGAGCAGACCCTGCTGGGAGTTGAGTAGACAAGACCTGGCCTCATGGGCTATTCCTCTGGTCTAACAAGTTATTAACTTTTAACTCTGTTTGGAATGACATGGTTTAGCTTAACTGTTCTGTTAAACATGGAGATTTGACCAGTTATGCATGCCAGGAAGAAATGCTGAAGAGGCAAGAGATCACAAGTTCGAGGCCAGTCTAAACCTAAACCTATAGCCTACACCTGTAGGCTATGTGGGCTGCTGAGATGGTTTAGTGGCTAAGAGTACTTTGCTGCAGCTGGGGGGGGGCGGGCATAGTGGTGCACGCCTTTAATCCAGACACTAGGGAGGCAGAGGCAGGTGGATCTCTGTGTTTGAGGCCAGCCTGAGTTCCAGGACAGCCAGGACTGCATTGAGAGACCCTGTTTAAAAGAAGAAAAAAGAGAATACTTGCTGCTCTTCAAGATGATCCAAGTTCAGTTCACAGCATTGCATCAAGTGGCTCATTAACTCCAGCTCCATGAGATCTGACACTGTCTTCTGGGCTCCACAGGCACATTTATATCCCCGACACAAACACACATCCATTTTTAAAACTTATTTTTTTTTGTTTGCTTGCTTTTTGTTTTTGTTTTTTTGTTTTGTTTGTTTGTTTGTTTGCTTTGAGACAGAGTTTCTCTGTGTAACCCTGTCCATCCTGGAACTTACTTTGTAGACCAGGCTGGGCTCGAACTCAAGAGAGTCGCCTGGCCTGCCTCTGCCTCCCGAGTGCTGGGATTAAAGGCGTGCACCACCATAGCCTGACAATAGATATTTTTTAAATGTAAGTTTAAACAGCACATTTACTGAAACCAAAATGCGGAATAGCATAGGCAGCTAGACTTGAGTTTGTATCCTAGCTCTGGCACTCATTACATGTTTGATTTTAAGCAAGATTCCCTGCTCACCTCTCTTTAAATCGTGAAATATTCTAGGGTTCTCTTCTGTCCTCAACGTGGGAGGTAGAAGCAGGCAACCTGACTCCATACTGGGTTAACAAAATACTGAGATAACAAAATTAGTTGGCGTTGTAAGAAATGGTCAGGGCTCAACTATTGACCTACACCTGGTTGAACCAAATCCTTTACTTAAGGTGGCTTATGCAGAATAGATGAGCAACCAAGGAACATTCAGCAAATTGAAGTTCTTTTTACTTCAGCCCTTTACCAGTGATCCCAAACTCCATAGGAATGAGACTCTGGCCAGTTCATTCTGATATTTGTAGGATGAGGGGGCGGGCACACGCTCTGGCCTGAGTTCAGTCTTTCTGTCCGGGTAACCTGCAGTGAACAGTTTATCCATTTGAGGAGTCTCTCTTTCTTTTAAAAAAATGACACATGTAACAGGCTTCCTTTTTTTCCCCTGAACTTCAGTTCTCCCGTCCTTGGATAACGGTGCCTCCTGTAAGTCTCCTCTGAGATGATGAGACGGCCCCTGTGAAGTTGCTAGCCAGGTGTAGCTCTTAATGGACACTTGGTAAATGTTGGTCTTCCCTGTACTAGATACATGAGCTTAGGACTCCTGGGCAAAGCTGAGAGGCTCCACTGTGAATCCAGGATTCCTGTCTCTGTTTGCAAAAGCGCTTTTGGAGAACTTCTCTGTAGTTCTTACTGTTCTTAGAATCATGTTTGCTAGAATAAGACCTTCAAGATAACTTTTTCAGTATCTCTATTTTAAGGGAAGGTTGTTGCCAAATCCACATCCTGAGCTAGGGACACCCTAGTCCCTAAACCGGGACTCCTAACTTTTGGGATGCAACTCTTGCAAATGGAATAAGCACGATAGCTATTTGCTTTAAACCCTGCCCAGGGAGCATGGCCAACCTCAGAGTATTTAGAATAAATATTTACAGAGGCACTGGGGGAGTAGCTCAGTGGGAGAGCACTTGCCTAGCATGTACAAGGCCCTGGGTTCCAATACCAACACCAAAATGATAATAATAATAATAATAATAATAATAATAATAATAATAATAAAATGTCTATGTATAGTATCCCAATAGAAAGGGGTTGATTATGTTTTTTGTTTTTGAAGATAGTATCTCATGCAGCCCAGGCTGGTCTTGAACTCCCTAAGAGCTGAAGATGACCTTGAACTCTTGATTCTCTTGCCTCTGCCTACCAAATGTTGAGGTTATAGTCATGCATTACTGTAGCTGGAAATTTTCCTGTGTCCCTCCTGGTCCACAGCAGCTTGTAAAATAATCACTCAGAGGCTTAATATGAATTATAAACTATTTGTCCTATGGCTCAGGTTTCTTGTTAACTAGCTCTTTCATCTTAAATCAACCCATTTCTAATCATCTATGTTTTGCCACGTTGCCATGGCATTACCGGTCTGTTGACATGTTGCTCCTTGGGCAGTGGGCTGGCGTCCCCTGACTCTGCCCTTCTCTCTGTCTCTTTGCTTGGATTTCTCGCCTGGCTATAACCTGTCTTGTCAGAGCACAAAGCAGCTTCTTTATTAATCAGTGGTAGCAACGCATATTCACAGCATACGGAAAAACCATCCCAGGGCATATCACCATACCAGGATTTGTGTGGTTCTAGAAACTGAACCCAGGGTTTCATGCATGCTGGGCAAGCACTCTGCCAGCTGAGCTACATTCCTGGCCCCAAGGTCTTATACTTGTCAGACTGGAACTCTAAGATCGAAATACACATCAAAGCCAGGCATGGTGGCACACACCTTTAGCCCCAGCACTCAGGAGGCAGAGGCAGGCGAGTCTCTGAGTTTGAGGCCAGCCTTGTCTATAGAGCAAGTTCCGGATATCCAGGACTGGGGGTGGGGGTGGGGGTGGATCAAAAGAAAAACAAATAAACAAAGAAAAACAGACACATAAATACATAAATATAAAGTTAGGAGAAGAACGTGTAGGAAATATAAGTAGATAAAGAGGAAAATGTTTTCCCCCAAAAGCCATCTTCCTGTATAAAACAGTTTTAGGTGAGTAAAGTTCCAGGCTATTATTCAGGAGCCTTTATTTCTGCATAACCTGATCCCTTTCTAGACTCTGTGCTCTTTAAATATTGAAATGTGGCATTTCCATGGGTACCGGAGTGACTAAGCAACTCTGAACACTTCTTCCTAGGTCCTCTGGACCCCTCAGGTGTTGTCCAACGGCGTCCAGTTCTCTCGAGTCAGCCCAGATGGTGAGGAAGGCTACCCTGGAGAGCTGAAAGTCTGGGTGACATATACCCTGGATGGTGGGGAGCTTGTAATCAACTACAGAGCACAGGCCAGCCAGACCACACCGGTTAATCTGACCAACCATTCTTATTTCAACCTAGCAGGCCAGGTAAGCGAACTGACTTCTCTCCTGCTGTAACCCAGAATCTCGGAAGGATGATCAAGGGATGTGGCTGGAGAGACCAGCCCATCAGGGAGATGAGCTCATGCCCTTGATGATGAAAATGATCCTAGCGGAGTGTCTGGCTTTAAAGAGATGCTCAGTAGGATGGAAGTCATAGAGGAAGAGCAAGTGAATATGTCATCTTGCCAAGGGAAGTAGCTGTTTCCCTGTGATGCAGACAAGTGGCTGGTTATTTCAAAAATTCCCTTTCGTCTTGTTGCATGTATGCACCTCGACTCCCCTCATACTTCTGCTTCCCCCCAGACTACTCCCATTGAGGTGACTCCCTTAAACGTTGAAAATGAGCCTGTTCACCCCAGCCCCTTTAAATGTACCACAGGTACTGTGTGGTTCTCCAGCTTCTCCCAGGGCTGCTGGTGATCATTCTTGCCCTGCGCAGTACAGTTGGACAGGGCCCTGGACTTGAATTTAGAAGACCTGGAGTTTTAGATTACTAGACATGTTCTCCGTTTCATCATAGAAGCTAACTGTGTTCTATCAGCCACGTCCAAAGCACTTTGTGAAGTTGTTGGTGGAAACATTGAAACCGACCTCATAGCAGGACCCTTTATAACATCTGAGAAGGCAGGCAGATCTCTGTGAGTTCAAGGCCAGCCTGGTCTACAAAGCAAGTTCCAGGACAGCCAGAGCGACACAGAGAAACCCTGTCTCGAAAAAGCCAAAATAAAAATAAAATAAATAACTAAGTAGAGTGACATCTGAGAGTTGTATAGAATCACTGTCAGCTCCCTCCCTCATTAGCAATCCTCTGTAAGCCCAGTCATCCCCTGCTAATAGTTTTAGCCGGTTGAGGAGGCTGTCCCACGATTCATTGTGGAGCCAGACTGTAGATTCTCTCTATGACTTCCTCATCGGAAGAAGTCGGCTTATCTAATCACTAGAATCACTTTGGCGTGATGTTCTGCAAACTGGTGGCCGTGACCAGCTGGCGATATCATCCATTTCTGCCCTTTGTTTTTTTTTTTTTTTTTTTTTTGGTTTCTCAAGACATGGTTTCTCTGTGTAGCTTTGCACCTTTCCTGGAACTCATTCTGTATCCCAGGCTGGCCTCGAATTCACAGAGATCCGCCTGCCTCTGCCTCCCAAGTGCTGGGATTAAAGGCGTGCACCACCGCCGCCCGGCTTCTGCCCTTTGGACGCTGATTTGCTGGTGGTGCTGATTTGCTCTTTCCTGCAATAGCAGCTAGCTGGTTCTTACAGAAAACCCAAAGTTCGTAACAACGAAGATGACCCTTCCTCACCTGTTTTTGTTTTGTTTTCAGGGAGGGTTTCATTTTGTAGCCCAGGCTGGCCTGGAACTCATAGCAATCCTCCTGCCTCAGTCTCTCCAGTGCTGGGGCTGCGTTGGGAGCTACCACACCCATCTTCTAAATTTAGTCAACAGAATTTTCTAGTTGGAGGCTGAGCTTCAGGTTACCACCTTTCAGTTTCAATGTTGGGGTCCTCAGGTGAGAGTAGGGGATCATGTTTTTTCAAAGAATGGAAAAGGTATGTAGATTGCAGGTGTTTTTTGCCTTTTATCTTTCTGTCCTAGCCTACGCCTACTGCAAAACTCAAGGAACGTTTTGTTGTTGTTGTTTGGTTGTTTTTTGTTTTTTGGTTTTTTTTGGTTTGGTTTGGTTTGGTTTTTTGAGACACTGTTTCTCTGTGTAGCTCTGGCTGTCCTGGAACTCGCTCTGTAGACCAGGCTGGCCTCGAACTCACAGAGATCCTCCTGTTTCTGCCTCCTGAGTGCTGGGATTAAAGGCGTGTACCACCACCGCCCGGCCGGGAACATGTTTTGTTATTGAAACTTTACCTGTAGAGCTATGAAAGCACACCATAGAGGTTTGAGACGGAAGGTAAGCAGTGTGGTTCTGCTACGTCTAGATAGATGTGCCAGCAAGGATCCATCTTCTTCCATTTGTCCGTTTTCCTTCGGTCTTAGTTACATTTTATTACTGTAATGAGACACCACGACCAAGGCAACTTATAGAAGAGTCGATTTGGGGGGCCAGTTTCAGAAGGTGAGTCCATGACCATCATGACTGGGAGCATGGCAACAGGCAGGCAGGCATGGCACTAACCCACAAGCATGAAGCTCAGAGAGAGAGAACTACCTGGGAATGGCATGGGCTTTTGACACCTCAAAGGCCACCCCCAGTGACATGCCTCCTCCATCAAGGCCACACCTCCTAATCCTTCTCAAACAGTTCCACCAACTGGGAACCAAGTACTGAAATACATGAGCCTATGGGGACCATCCTCGTTCAAACCATCACACCTTCCTTGGTCTTTGGGCTTTTGTCTTCAAACTTGTCCCTCTCATAGTCACAGAATGGCTGCTGTAGCTCCAGGAGTCTCATCCTCATATGCTCATCTCCAGAGGTAACACGGGACTTCTCCCTTTTCCAAGAACAAACAGGACATTGTTCAGAAACACCCCCACAGGCTTTGTCTCATATTTCATCAGCTAAACTTGTGACCCACACTCTTACCTAACCCAGTCGCCGCAAAGGAGATTAAAACAATTGCCTTTGGAGGCTGCAGAGGCTTCCCCTTCCCTGGACACGTTAGTCAGCAAGTCTGACTTTTTTAAGAGAAAAGGAGCTGATGGCAGAGGAGTCGCTGTAGCTTTTGGGTGGAAGTCTCTCGTCTGTCCCCTCCTGGAAGACAGTAGTCATGGCGATGCATAAGCAGGTCGTTAGGGCCTGTGCCAATCATAACAGACTGTGTGTGTCAACGGTGTGGTTACAGCAAGCAACAGCCAAGGGAAATTACCAGAATAAAAAAACACGAGGCTCAGAGAGGGGCCTCAAGGTCTGCGTGGGACCCAGTGTTTCGTGCCAGGTTTTCACCGGCCCGGAGAGGAAGTGTGTCTGACAGTAATCTTCCACCGACGCAGACCACTGCATTTTCCAGACCAGAAGACACAGAAACTGCGTTTGCGTCTTGAGTGCAGAAATGCCTGGGCTGTTCAGAGAGCGGCTCCCGATACACATCGCCGCTCCTCGCCCTTCCTGATATCTCATACGTACCTGTGTATTTGGTGTTTGGTTTTCATGTTGGTTTATTTTCTCCCTGCCTTAGTGCTTGAAACATTTTTTTTTTTCTTCTTTTGAGAGAAGGAACGGTCAAGGAAATTCCTCCGCAGCTTTGTTCTATTGTGAAAGCCCTGGAGACAAGCCTCGTGTGTATCTACGGGAGAGTTGTGTAATTCCCAACAATACCAGAGCTGCAGCACAAAGGACCAAATCCCTGATCCAAGCCATTTGTTGTGAAGTAGAGAGGAGGCACTGGAGAATATCTACTGTGGGCCGCCATTTATGTGAAATGGCCAGAGCAGAAGCGACCAGTCTGTAGCCGTAGGAACCAGAACAGCGTTCTGGTTGTAAGTGGGTATTTATCTCTCACCAAGGAATGGCAGCAAGCAGGCAGGTTCCCGGAGGAGGAGAGTGAAGACCCAGACGCAGGTTGGGCTGGGAGACTAGAGATTGGTCATCTCCACCAGGTTTCCCTCACTTGGATGATGTTGGCAGGGTTGTGTCTTTCAAGACTCACGTGCGGGGGAAGATGGAGGAGGCTTGGGCCTGGCTCTTATGCTTTAGGAAGAACTCTGCCCCCTAGATAGGCTGTTGCTCCTAATCGAGTGTCACCCAGGCATCTACCCAACCTTCCACACTAACTCGGCAGCAGAGCCTCCAGGTAGTGTAATGACACCCATTTCTGCTGTTTAGACACAGCCTCCCATGTCTCTGAACTTTGGCCTCTCGTCTCAGGATGACTCATCTGAGCAGCCCGAGTCTTTCAGACTCTAAGATCAATGTCCACACAGCCCCTGCTCGCCTACCTAGACCCTGGCTTCTGCAGAGCTTTGCTCAGGGTTTCTCAGAATTGCCCCTGACGTCTGGGGTGAGATAGTTCTTCGCGGCAGTGGGGGCTTCTGTGCAGTTAGCATGCTTGACCTCTTCCGGTTTAGAAGGCAGCAGCCCTACGTGTCCAGACATTGCAGATGTCCCTCTGAGGGCAAAAATCACACCTAGCTAAGAAACCTCGGTTTACTGATTTTTGAACAATCGTGAAGTGAAAGCTCCCACGTGGCTGCTCTTCCCCCTTTCTGTTGTGTGGCTTTAAGATACTGAAAATAAGAAATCATGCTTATATGTTTTCATATGTAAAAGTAATTTCCAATTTACAAACAGCATACCCCTTGACTAAACTGTACTTCAGAAGGACCCTGGGAAAAGTGAGGTGTCTCCCAGTTTTCTATGAAAACAAGTGATGTTCCAGAAGACTTTGTGACTTCCCTGGGGACACCCAGAGAGACCAGAACTGGATCAACCCTGGACCTTCTGACCACTGACCTGGGCTTCCTAGACCAGGCTTTGGTTCTCCCCTGAAAAAAAAGTTTTCAGAAGCAGGGGCTGCAGTTCTGACTTCTGTTGCATGACTGGGAATGTGTCCTGTTAGTGGGAGCTAACAGGTGGCCTTAAACTTGTCAGGGGCTATTTGGAGGTGCCGCCTACCTCCCCTTAAGTGATCTTATTAATCGTGGTGACCAGTCAACTGTCAATGCTTTCTTAAATAATTTGTTTATTTGTATTTTATGTACATTGGTGTTCTGCCTGCATGTATGTCTGTGTGAGGGTGTCGGATCCCCTGGAACAGGAATTACAGACAGTTGTGAGCTGCCATGTGGGTGCTGGGAATTGAACCAGGGTCCTTTGGAAGAGCAGTCAGTGCTATTAACCACTGAGCCATCTCTCCAGCCCCGCTTGTAGACATTTTTGCAGAAGTTATAACGTGAACATGTAAAATAAAACCCAGTAGCCTGATGTGGTGGTTTTTCGAGACAGGGTTTGTCTCTGTAGCTTTGGAGTTTGTCCTGGAACTTGCTCTGTAGACCAGGCTAGCTCTGCCTCCCAAGTGCTGGGATTAAAGGCATTTGCTACCACTGCCCGGCGTGGCTAACACTTAATCCCAGCACTCAGAAAGCAGAGGCAGGTGGATTTCTGTGAGTTCGAGGCCACCCTAGTCTACATAGCGAGTTCCAGGACAGCAGGACTACGTGGAGAGATCCTGTCTCAAACCCCACCCCCACAAAAGACCCAAGCAGTACATTTTTTTTCTTTCTCTTTTCCTTCCCAGGGCTCCCCAAATATATATGACCATGAAGTCACCATTGCAGCCGACGCCTATTTGCCTGTGGATGACACCCTGATTCCTACAGGTCAGTGAATTTAAACTATTATGTCGTGTAGAACCATGGTTCACAGCCAAAGAAAGGTCATTACTGTAAACCATTACCGTGTTCACCTTTACTAGGTGAGTCCTAGTAAAAGTGGTAGTTTAGTTAACTAGCATACTGATGTCAATCTTTCCAGTTTGGATTTTTGCATCCTGTTTATACAGATGTCAATAATAAGGGAAGTAGATGAAAGATATAACACAGGTGTACCATTTTATCACATTTCTGTAAATCTGAAATTATTTCAAAAATGCAAAGTGAAAAAATTATATGAGAAATTACTTCCCTTTTACAGGACACCTGTCTTATACTAGGAAAGGGTTTTCTTTTAGTGTTTGGTCTTTTTAACACAGCGGATTTGTGTTGACTGTTGCAAATGTAAAGTTTTGACAGGGTACTGGGTATGGCGGCTGTCTTAGTTACTGTTCTATTGCTGTCAGGAGACACCATGGCCCAGGCAACTTATTTTTTTTTGTTTGTTTGTTTATTTTTGAGTAAAACCAAAACTTATTCTAAGCCACAGTCATCCTAGGGTCCCCCCTGCCATACAGCCTCCCTGGATCTGTGGGTTGCAGTCTGATTGTTCTTTGCTTTGTATCTAGAATCCACTTATGAGTGAGTACACACCATGTTTGTCCTTCTGGGTTTGGGTTACCTCACTCAGGATGATATTTTCTAGTTCCATCCATTTGCCTGCAAATTTCATGCTGTCATTGTTTTTCTCTGCCGAGTAGTACTCCATTGTGTATATGTACCACATTTTCTTAATCCATTCTTCAGTTGGCGGGCATGTACATTGTTTCCAGGTTCTGGCTATTACAAATAGTGCTGCTATGAACATAGTTGAGCATGTTTCTTTGTGGTATGATTGAGCATTCCTTGGATACAATGATCAAAAACACTAATGACAGTCAATGTTGGAGAGGATGAGGAGCAAAGGGAACACTCCTCCACTGTTGGTGAGAGTGCAAACTTGTATAACCACTGTGGAAATCAGTATGGCGGTTTCTCAGAAAATTGGGAATCGATCTACCTCGAGACTCAACCATACCACTCTTGGGCATATACCCAAGGCAACTTATAAGAGAAGCGTTTAATTGAAGCTTGCTTACAGTTTCAGAGAGTTAGTCTGTGACCATCATGATAGGGTGATGGGGAGTGTATCAGCAGGTAGGCATCATGCTGGAACAGGGAGAGACAGACAGACAGACAGAGATTGGACCTCACATGGGCTTTTGAAACCTCAAAGCCCACCCCCTGTGACACACCTTCTCCAACAAGGCCACACCTCCTAATCCTTCCTAACCAGTTCCACTGACTAGGGACCAAGCCTTCAAAGCTATGAGTCTATGGGGGTCATTCTCATTCAGTCCACTAAAGGGAGGGGAGAGGCCAGTGAGATGGCTTAGTGAGTAAAGGTTCTTACTGTGCAAGCCTGACCTGAGTTTGATCTCTGGAACCCATATAAACATAAAAGGAGAGCTCTGATTCCACAAAGTGGTCCTCTGACCTTCACACACAGGCCATGGTACACTCATCTGTACACATGTCATATACACACATACCTAAACAATAATAGTTAATATTTTTTACAAAGGAAAAAAGGTAAGTATATGGGCCTACATACTGAACAGCCTCAACAGCGGGAATTAGACTTTCATAAATATAGTGGCTGGAAAATTAATTGGAGGTGGTACATGGGGCACGCACATTTGATCTCAGCACTCAGAAGGCAGGGGCAGGTAGATCTCTGTGTTGCAGGCCAGCCAGGCCAATGGAGTGAGACTCCCTCTCACACTAAAAAACAAGCAAATACACAAACAACCCAAAACCTAACTCAGGGAAAATGCTTGCAGAACATCCACCATGTAGTCTTGTGGATGGGGTCCACCCTTTTCTTTTTCTGAACTTTGAAAAATACAGCTTTTCGTTTGCCTCCTCTCTCTCTCTCTCTCTCTCTCTCTCTCTCTCTCTCTCTCTCTTTCTCTCTCTCTCTCTCTCTCTCTCTGTCTCTCTCTCTGTCTCTGTCTCTCTCTCTCTCTCTCTCTCTCTCTCTCCTCTCTCTCTCTCTCTCTCTCTGTCTCTCTCTCTGTCTCCCCCAGAAACTGGTCAAAGCCTAAACATGGTTTCTCTGGCTCTCTGGGCATTTTCACCCTTTCTGTAAAACATCTTGCTTCTGCCAAGCAGCTGTGTGCCAGCCTCCATGGAGAAGGACATGGCTTTCTCGAATCCTCTTCCCATTTCCCTCTTCCTGGCAGCTGCCCTAAGTTACAGCTTGCCCGCCCTATTTTTCTCTCAAACTTGAATAAAACAGTCCCAAGTTTTTTGTTTTTTTTTTTTAATGGAATAATAAGAAGTTAAAATAAATGGACTAAAATTTTTGGCATCTCAGCTTTGAATATTTTCCCGGTTGCTGAGCCGGATTTAAAGGCTTTTCTGTCTGTCTCACTCACATGTGTCGTCTCCTGATATTTATGTGACTCAACAGAGGAGCAGGAATAAGCCGGCCCCTCTTGTCCTAGATGCAGAATTATTGCATTAAATCCTAGTACTGGCTTCTGTTTGTGACTGATAAGGGAGAAGGTAAGCTTATAAATGCTGCTCATGAAATAGATGTGTCTACCTGTGTGCATTTATGAATCTTCTTATACCATCCTGGTGGGTTTGAATCTAATGAGAATCACGGGAGTCCACATCTGGCATCTGAAATGTGTCGTGATTGTGAGGGGGCAGAACACAGTGCATCCTACCTTGGAGTAGAGCAAAATGCATAAAAGTCTCCTTTGCCTCAATTCCGCGCCGCAAATGCCATTACGGTGAGATTCTCCATCTTGTACTAGTATTGAAAACTTGTTGAGTGAGAGCTAAAAGTTTCAAACTCTGGTAGCAGGAGACCTGGCCCAGTCTTCACTTGGTTCTGTTTGCGTCGTCGTGAAACCTGGACTGGCCTGGGACCGTATGGAAGGCTGCCTCTGTCGCGCCTCCCCGCCCCCACCCCATCCTCGCCCCACCCCCGCAGTGCTGGGATAGGATCACAGGCATGCACACCACCCGCCCAACTCTCATCTGGTTCTTGCCCAGGATAAAGGCCTTTCATGTTTGAGTAATGTTTTAACAGTTCACCGCACAGATTCCCATTTCCTCGCACAGATTCCCACTTCCTCGCACAGATTCCCATTTCCTCTTTTACAAATAGGCAGCTTAAGATAAGCTTCATCTACTTCAAGACAGTGTCTCCAAAAAGGGGCGGAGGTGGGGAGCCGGGCTGGAGAGATGGTTCAGCTGTTAAGAGTGCATACTGTTATTCCAGAGGACTGGAGTTCATTTCCCAGCACCCACAGTGGGTGGCTCACAACTGCTGAACCCCAGCTCCAGAGAATCCAAAGCCCCTAGTCTCCATTGGCACCCACACTCATGTGCACTTACCCCATGGCTAACAATAAGATAAAAATACTTTTAAGAAAATTAGAATACCTATATAAAGTATCCATATTTCCATTTTTCTAAGTTAGAAGACCTGTACAGCACAGTTTGGAATAATAAAACAAATCTCTTTTTATTTTATTTTTTTTTATTTTGGTTTTTCGAGACAGGGTTTCTCAGTGTAGCTTTGGAGCCTATCCTGGAACTCACTCTGTAGACTAGACTAGGCTGGCCTAGAACTCACAGAGATCCACCTGCCTCTGCCTCCTGAATGCTGGGATTAAAGGCGTGCACCACCACGGCCCGGCCTAACAAATCTCTTTTTTTAAAAAACAAATTGGGAATGTCTATGTTAAGCAGTTGTCTCTGTGTGACCGTGGGACTCCATCCCAGGACCCTGTACGGATACCACAATCCTCATTGCTTAAGTCCCCTGTATAAAATGGCACAGTGTTTACAAGTACCCTGCCTACATCCTCCCTTATATCTTGTTCTTATTTGTTTGGTTTGAGATAGAATATCACACTGTAGTCCTTGCCAGGCTGGAACCCACAATGGCCTTGAATTCATAATCCTTCTGCATCAGCTTCCTGGGTGCTGGGACCAGGTGTTTATCACCATGCCCAGACTCCCTCTCGGTTGTTGACATCATCTCTAGATTACGTGGCATATACCGCACATATTTCAGATGTGAACAGCTGTTGTACTGTGCTGTTTAAGAAGAATTAAAAGGGAAGTCTGTACATGTCCAGTACAGAAGTAATATTTTTTTTTCTAAATAGTTTAGCTCTTCGAGGGGTTGAATCCACAACTGTGGTATTTATAGATGTAAGGACCAACTGTATCTTAATGAAAACTGCTTTTAAAAAACCTAATTTGAATAATAATGAACAGAGATAAATACATTTTCTAAAACAAGAAGCTGGGTGGTGGTGGCGCACACCTTTAGTTCCATCACTCGGGAGACAGAACCAGGTGCATCTCTGTGAGTTCGAGGCCAGCCTGGTCTAAGAGTGAGATCCAGGACAGGCACCAAAACTAAAAACACACACACACACACAAAACAAAAACAAAACAAGAAAATACCTAGCTATTATTTATAATCACTATTCTTTCATATAAGATTGTGTGTGTATGTGTGTGTGTGTGTCTGTGTGTATTCTGGGAATTGAACCCAAAGACCTCATGCAAGCTTGGCCAGCATAATCCTACTGAGCTATATCCCCAAACCAAGGAAAAAAAAACAAAAAAAAACTTTAATACCACAGAAATGGGAAATCTTGAATTTCAAAACAAAGAACATTTAGCTTTAAATTTTTTATTATGTTTTATTGATTTATTGTGGGGTGTGTGTGCCATGGTGGGGGTCAGAGGATAATTTTCAGGTTTGTCCTTCCACCCTATGAATCCTGGGGACTGAACTCAGGTCGTCAAGCATGGAGGGAGGTACTTTTACTGGCCAGCTAACTCGCTAGCCCAACACTTCACTTTTTAAAGAACTGTGATAGCAGATTATCCCAGCGAACCTCAGTCTTCTGTGTACCGATGAGACGGTTATTGGAAGCTAACAACAGGATGTCGGTAATCGGTCTGGAAGGCCACTTGTGGCCCTTCCTTTCTGTGGCTCTGGGAAGGTGCAAGCGGGCAACCACTGTTCCACCTCTCTTGTCCATTAGGACGCCCGCAGAGCTCATGAAAGATTCATGGTTCTCTGCCTCCCATTTATCCATTTGCTCACGAGCCTTAGATGCTGCCACTGTTCACGGAAGCTTTTCCAAAAGTGGGTGCTAACCACTACTCTGTATCTCAGTGGTGGAAGAACCCGTATGCCTGGCCCAGTTTCTATCAAGAACAGATCTTTAGGAGCCCAAGACTTCTTCTGGCTTTCACAGATTTGTTTCTGTGCACCAGTGTTTGCCTGTTTCTATGTGGTTTCTTATTTAGCAGATGTAGAAACTGGACAAGAGTTTCAGTAACTTGTTTGGATGTGATTTGTGTCCCCGGAAGACTCATATGCTGGGAGCTTGGTCACCGGATGGCAGGGTTTATGAGGTGGGGCCTCAGTACAAGGCCGTGGTGCACTATACTTAGAAGGAATTTATGCCCGGCTCAGAGTAAGTTCTTGTGGAAACGGGCTGTTATAAAGAGGGACCACCTCATGTATGTGGCCTCTTTAAGATGACCATTTCCCTTCCATTTCTCCACTTTGTTGTGATATAGCTGAGGTTCACTCACCAGAAGCCAAACAGATGTGGCCCTGTCATCTTGGACTTTGTTTTTTCAGTTTTTAGATTGTACGTGCATGGGTGTTTTGCCTGTGTGTGTGTGCACTATCTGCATGCACTGCCATGGAGGCCAGAAGAAGGTATCAGATCCCCAGGAAGTGGAGTTATAAACGGTTGTAGTTCACCATCTGAGTGCTAGAAATCAAATCCTGATCCTCTGGGAGAGCAGCCAGTGTTCTGAGGGCTGAGTCAGGTCTCCAGCCCCAGAAACATTAGTAGAGTCTTAGTAGAGTTTCTACTGCTGTGAAGAGACACCAAGACCACAGCAACTCTTATAAAGGGAAAACATTTAATTGGGGTGGTTTACAGTTCAAAGGTTCAGTCCGTTATCATCATGGCATGGTGCTGGAGAAGGAGCTAAGAATTACACATCTTGATTCTCAGGCAACAGGAAGTGAACTGAGACACTGGGTGTGGCTTAAGCATATATGATACCTCAGAGCCCCCCTCCATGGTGACACCAACAAGATCACACCTACTCCAAGGCCACACCTCCTAATAGTGCCACTCCCTTTGGGGGCCATTTTCTTTCAAACCACCACATTTAGGGAGATCTCTGTTTTCGTCATTGTAAAGGAAATAGGCCGAGCACCAAGAACAGGCTGGCCTCGAACTCACAGAGATCCACCTGCCTCTGCCTCCCGAGTGCTGGGATTGAAGGCGTGTGCCACCACTGCCCTGTGCCCTGGCGGTTTCTAATACAAACAATATCCCTTCTGTGTTCGCTGGTCAGCTAGAAGACTCTGGCATCCTTATCCTTCCACCTGAAAACAAACAAACAAAAGCCAGGTGGAGTGGTGTGCTCTGGAGTTCCCACTTCTTGGGAGGCTGAGGTAGGAGGATCACTTGAACCCAAGAGTTCAAGATCAGCCTAGGCAAACACAGACCCCGTGTCAAAAGAAAACATGAAAAAAGGAAGAAAAGAACGTACATTAAATGAGACAAAAATTTTGTATAAGGGGCTGGAGGGATGGCTCAGAGGTTGAGAGCACTGACTGCTCTTCCAGAGGTCCTGAGTTCAACTCCCAGCAGCCACATGGTGGTTCACAACCATCCGTAAAGAGATCTGGCTCCCTCTTCTGGCCTGCAGTCATACATGCAAGCAGAACACTGTGTACATAATAAATAAATTAAAAAAAAAAAAAAAAAAAGAATTAAAAAAAAAAAATTTTGTATAAAACCCATCGCCTAGCTGCCAAATCTACTGGGATGACATTCTCGGCACTTCTGAGCTCACCGGGACCTCTCGTACACCTTGGCAGGCTGCCCTTGCGGAAGGCCTCTGTGAGGCCGAGAGCTCCGTCTTAACCCACAGCTCTGGTTTCAGTGGAGCTCTCAGCCACGATCAATCGATTGCCTGTTGGCCATTAGCTTTGTTTCCCCAGAGCAACTGTTTTTAGCTACTTAAGGCAAACCAACCCCAGACCCTTGCTGCTCATGAAACATTGACTCTTAGTCGGATGTTGCGAGCCTGCTTGCATTGGGGCATCCTGGGTCCTCTTGAGAGTATTTGCTTCGTGTATTGTAGTCAGATCTAGCCCTGAAATGAAACTCCTAGAGGCCATTTACAAGAAGGGACAGATACTATAACAATGGCAAGAATAGAGAAAACTCTAGCATCAGATCGATCTTTTTCTTTTTTTCATGTTTCTGTGTGTGTGTGGTGTGCATACATGTGTGCGTTGGTGTTCGTGTGTGTGTGTGTGTGTGTGTGTGTGTGTGTGTGTGTGTGTGTGTGTGCATGCACACACACATGTGCATGTGGAAGCCTTAAATTGTCGCCTGGAATCTTCCTCCACCTCTCCTCTACTTTATTCTTTGATGCACAGTCGCTCAGACAGACCCAGAGCTCGCAGATTCGGCCAGTCTCCCTAGTCAGCTTTCTCAGAGGCTCCTCTGTCCCCTCCTTCCAAGGCTGGGATTACAGGGAAGCCACCTCCTCTGCCCAGCATTTACGTGTGTCTCAGGGTCCAAACTTGGGTTCTCTCAGGCTTGCATAGCAAGCCCTTTGACGACTTTGCCATGTCCCTGACTCCAGTACCTGAATCTTGTTAGGTGGTCGGCTTCGGGGCCTGATTCTAGGGCCCTGTCCCCCGGCAGCAAGAGAAAGCTGGGACCCTACTCAGGTAGCAAGCCAGGAGCTGTTAGCACAAGAGAGTCTAACCCAGCGAGGAACCCGCTCCCAGACTTGTAAACCCTGCATTCCACCCTTGCGCAGCATGGAGGGCACAAGAGACAAGCTGTCCAGCAGAGACGTCGCTGTGTACAACTGTGTCTGGTTTTGCCGTGATGTATATAAGGAATTAGAAAGCAGAAGCACATGCTTTAGCCGGCTCATCTGCTTCTTACAGTCACAATTGTTTTTTAAATGTTACAAATCCCTTTCCTTGAGAAAATACACCTCTTAATTTTTAAAATTTTTTTTTACCCAGTCTGCTCTGTCCCCGCCCCGTCTGCGTTCACCTGCTCTTCTTACCACCACGTGTTTTTGGAAGCTCTTTGTAAAATCACATGAAAGCAGCCCTATTTTGACCAAATTAGACTTCTGGTCGGAAAGACTTACCACTACAAGGCTGTCCAGGGAGGTCCAGCAAGACGTGTTGATTTTATTTCAGCCTCTCCGTTCAACCTACAGTCCCGTCGATGATCTAATTACTTCTCGAGGGTGGGTCTGTGTTTCCTCCAAAGAGAGAACAAATTCCAAGGTTGCCTCTTGTTTCCAAGATGCTGCAGGTGAAGACTGGCTATCCAGTGCTAACAGGTGGGTTTTCGTCTTTCTGGAGTTCTCACAGAAAATTCCTCAAGTCTTTACATAACCTAAAATAATGCCTGAGGTATTTATTTCAATCATCCACGGAGACATTTCTCTTGCCTCCCCCATGTCCCTAGTCACTGGTCCTCCTGGTTTTTAGCTGCTGGTATTCCTCAAGTCTGTCCCTTTAGTCTTTCACATCGGTTACTCAACTCCATCTTCGTCAGTACTCTCCTGGTTTAAGTGACTTTTTTTTTTTAAATCTGATCAGTTCCTGACTTACATTATGGGCACATAAATATTGACCAATAAATGAATGGACAAGTGAATCTAGATGATTATTCTCTCACTGAAAAATGAAACCTTAAAGGTTTATTCTCCTTCTGGTTCCTAAATGCACCTAAACTGCAAACCTTACTTCGATAGTTGCTCTTTTGAAATATCTTTGTAGGGTCTGGGCAGTGGCTCTGTCAGGAGATTGCTTGGCGAGCATGTGTGAAAGTTCTGAGTCCGTCCCAGCACTGCATAAACTGGGCGTCGTGGTACACACCTCTAATCCTAGCACTCGGGAGGTGTAGGCAGGGCAACTGTAAGTTCTAGGTCACGCTTGACTACCTAGGAAGTTTGAGGTTAGCCTGAGCTATTTGACACTTCATTTCAAAACAGACAGCCCACCCCGACCCCCTACACACACACCTTTTTTACACTGCTACCCAGCCAGACACTAGCTGCTTCCCAGGGACTCTCTTGCCATGCCTTGCTCACACCCCAACAGTCTCTGAACGTCCCCCACCCCCATCCTACGGGGGGGGGGGCTGTAAATACCCACCTTACCTCATAAACCCCCTCTCACCCTTCAAGACTCACACTTTCTTTTTGCCTGTCCTTCTCGACCTTCTCCAAAGCCGCTTTGTTTCCTGTGCGTGGTTTTGGTCATGTCTGGCGCCACGAAGACCCCTCTCTCTGTTCGTCCACAGCTGAAGAAGTTCCACAGACGTCCATCTATCAGGATAGTTGTACAGCCAGAGAAGGGCTTGATGTCTTTGGTTTACAGCTAGAAAAACTAACCTAGGGCTGGTGAGATGGTGCCACAGATAAAAGACACCCGTTACCAGGGTTCCACCAGGATTCCACGTGGATTCCACGTGGCGAAAGGAGAAACCAGCTCCTACAGTTGTCCTCTGACGGCCACGTGTAGGCTGTGGCACATGTGTGCACTCACATGCGTGCACACATCCACAAAGGCACACCCAAAATAAATAAAATGTTAAAATCAATATAATAAAATGAATTTATACATTTAAGACAGGGGTTCACTATGCAGTCATATATATATACATATATATATACATATATATATATATATATATGTATATATATATGACTTCAAACTTAGAGAAATCTTCCTGCTTCTGCCTCCCGAGTATTGGGATCAAAGGTGTGTGCCTCCATACCCGGCTTAAAAACAAAAACAAAAACAAAAAAACTAAAAGAAGAAAATCTAGTCAATGCTAAATACAAGAATGAAACCAACTAAGAAATGATCTGTATGTCCTAGGAACAGCTGCTTTTCCCCCCCAAGGCTCTCCACGCCAGCCCCCTTGCAGCTGGTGTTGGTTTGTTTGTTTTGAGCCAGGCTGTCCTGGAACTCACTCTGTAGACCAGACTGGCCTTGAACGTAGAGATCCACCTGCCTCTGCCTTCCGAATGCTGGGATCAGCTTTTGCTACCACCGCCCAGCTCCTTGCTGAGTTATAAACAGTGTGTTAATGCAGCGTGGTGTGAGGACTGGGATTCAGAAAAGCAGGTTCTGTCCCCACTGGCCACGCCCTAGAGAACCCCGGTCCTTCTCAACCAAATACGGAAAGTCAGAAGAGTTGAACTCTGGCATCCTGTCCCAGTTCTAAAACTCTGACCCAAAGACCACGTGGAATGTTAGCCAAGATGTCCCTGACTCATGGCCTTGTGTCTAGAAATCTGATGAAAGAACTTATGGGGATCCAGCAGCTCCCGAGAGCCTGAGGCATTGAGGCAGATGCCGTGTGAGCTAGCCAAGCCATCTGGGTCTGCACAGGGGTTTTCTTGTCATCCCCCCTACCCTCTCGGTAGTAACAGTCTGTGGCTGCCTTTCTGGATGGTTGTGCACGTAAAGGTAACCATCGCGTCTGAGAGAAGCAATAGTGTTTTCCTGTTGAGGAATCTCAGGCTGGGTTGGGTGTTTTGTTCCATTTTGCCCAGATCATCACAGCTGCACTTCCTGAAGGGAGCTGGAAGGTGAGCTAAAGGAGGAAGGGGGCATACCAAGGAAAAGCCATGTCCCCAAATTCCACCAGAGAAGCAATAGCAGTGAAGGGCCTGGAGTAGCTGGCTACTGTTTCTGCCTGATCTGATGCATGAAATGGCCTTCCCAGGTCCGTCAGCTCGTGTCTGGCTTCAGGCCTGGGCCCTCAGACACAGAGGATGAGCCGGCAAGCACACTGGTCCACTCTGCAAGTAGAAACAGAGGACCATATGTCAGCTGCTGCCCTCAGCCCTGCAGGTCTAGAGACAAGCCCCTCCAGCCCCAGGTCCGTCTCCTGTTCCTTTTCCCAGTTTCCATCTCCAGGTGATACAGAGTATCCACTGTGTGCCAGGTACTGTGTCTGTCCCGGGGGAGTAATACTAAACCAGCTGGGTAAGTTCTGCCTACACTGGGAACACAGAGCAGAGTCCATAGCACAGGCTCTGTTCTCAGTTAAGGGAGGCTACAAAGTACAGTTGAGGCTGGGGAGATGGCTCAGAGGCTAAGAGCACTGGCTGTTCTTCCAGAGGACTCAGGTTCAATCCCCGGCACCCAGCAGCTAACAACCAGCTGTAACTCTAGTTCCAGGAGATCTATTTATTGCCCCTTTGTGGTCTCTGCAGGCACGGTACCAGCATATGGTTCACAGACATACAAGCAGGCAGAAAAAAAACCCATACACACAAAGTAAAACTGAAATATAGGTGAGAGTGGCCCTAAAGCCAGGCTTGGTGGTACACATCTGTAACCCCAGCCCTCTGGAGGCTGAGGCAGGAGGATTGGGGCAAGTTTGATACATAGTGAGTTCAAGGGTAGCTCCAGATACATAGCAGAAGCTTTGTGTCTAAATTAAATAAATAAGAAGGCTGGCAAGAATGGGTAAAGGCACTTATCACCAAGCCTGATGACCTGGGTTCAAGCCCTGGAACCCACACGGTGGAAGGAGAGACGTGACTCTGGAAAGTTATCCACATGCTCACTGTGGCACACGTGTGTCCACATTCATACACATGGCTCTCTCTCTCTCTCTCTCTCTCTCTCACACACACACACACACACACACACACACACACACACAAGAAAGGAAGGAAGGAAGGAAGAGAGGGAGGGAGGGAGGACACTCAAAGATTAGGCCCATGGCATTAGAACTGCTTATCCTAGGACAGGTCCTGCCCAAACAGCAAGCAAGGAGGTCACTGCAGGTTCCCCAGGGACTCTCCTGCTGGCACTGATGCTTCCCAAGGGACCCATTTCTGAGGCCCTCTCCACAAAGCGAGCCCAAGAACAGCTTCATGAGTCTGCAGAATAACTCCCCAAGCTGCTTGTGTTCCCTGCTAGGAAACACATCACCCACCGCTACAAGATTGGCAGACACGAGCCAGCCTGCTGGAAATTTGGCAGGAAGATCGCTCAGACGTGAGCACGCGGCCAGGTTCCATGGGATTCCTGTGAAACTTGCGGGCTCCCATCAAGTCCGTTTGTCACAGTGAGAGTTATTTGCCAGAGTTCTAAGCCCTACCCTTGGAGATCTGACTTATCACTCATGGCTCCGTCTCCCCCGGGTCCAACAAGGATCTGTAGAGCTTCTTAGGGTCTTTCTATTCCAAAGAGACTGAGGATAATGGGGCTTTGAATAATACATCAGAGGCTGCCTCGACTGAGTTCCCAGAGCAATCTTGAGTTCAGCTCGTGTCCATACAGTGCTCACTGACTTCCACACTACCTGAGGCTTGGCCATACCTAGAGAGAGAATGGAATACCGGAGAAGCCATAGAGAAGCTCCCGGGGAGCGGGAGAATCTAACGTGGCCTTGAGTAGTGATGGAGATACTTAGGAGATAAAATCAGGAGGCTGGGGTTGGGGAACATAGCTCAGTTGAGTGCTTGCGGACTTGAGTTCCATCTCCAGAACCCATATAAAAAAACTAGATGCCTTAGAGCATGCCTATAATCCCTGCACTGAAGAGGTAGAGACAATAGGACCCCTGGAGCACTCTGGCCAGCCAGCCCAGCCAAATCTGCAGGCCAGTGAGAGACATCGTCTCAAAAACCAAGATGGATGGCGCCCGAGGAACAACACCTGAGACTGTTTCTCGAGTGGCCCCTGGGCAGTAGAGATGAAGATATTAAATAGTGATTAAGTGGTGGTGGTGGTGGTGGGGGGTTTCAAGGACAGAGGACAAGCTTAGAGAGGAGCTAAGAGTGTGATGGATTAGCTTTGGAAATCTGTGCAATGAAGGTACCTGCAGGGCATCCGGGCAGGGCAGGTACCAAGCAGTTGAGCAGATGGTGGGAAAGAAGGGAGGGTCGGAGGTACAGGATATGCACATGCACTTACCTTGTGGGTTCCCGGGAGGAAACAGACTGAGGAGAGCAGCCGTGGGAGATCCAAACTCAAGGGGGGCCAAGGAAACCACCACCAGTGTGTTAGGTATGAGAAAGGCCCGTGCAAAGGGTGCCAGGAAGACAGCCAGGTGGAGAGCAGAGAAAAAAGGGTGTCGTGGCTAGCCCCACTGAACAGCGCGAGCGGGGCAGAAGTCGGTTTGTGAACGTGGAGAAATGACAGGAAGTGAAGAGAGAGTGTGGTCATGGGAGTGGTTCTCAGCTATGGCGGCTTGAAAGCAGAATCCCGGGCCTCATCCCCGAGATTCTGGTTCCTTCGTTTTGCTGCAAGCCTGTCCGTGTTCAACAGCCTGGGTGAGAAATGGGAGATGGAGGGAAGAGGAGAGAGGGCGCCAGTGAAGTTCGGTTTTAATCAAGAGAGAATGTCAAGTAAAATGGTTCTGAGAGAACTCAGGGAATCCAGCTGATGGAGACCGAGACCCTGACTGAATTCATGTAACCTCAGCCGGGGCTTCGGTGAATTTTCTCCTGGTTCTCTCAGAAGTCAGGACAAAGGACCCACGGTTAGGGTTTTGTCAGATGAAAGGGCAGGAGGTCAGAGTGCAAGACAGGTCAATGAAGGTCACTCCGCCGTTAGCCCAGACCACAAAGTCTTTCATAAGTACTGAAAGAGGGTGAAGGATTGGAAGAATGCACAGTAGGAAAATATAGTAACAACAGGGACCTGGCAGCCTCTGGAGAAGATCAGACCCATCAGGGATCTCAAGCCTGGGGCAGAGCCGGAAGGTCTGGAGGCCACAGCCGGGCAGAGGGCAACTTCAGGGTGAACGTTTTAACTTAACGGCAAATCCCCGTGTGCAGTGCCGGCCCGATGGGGATCTAAGATGGAAAAACACTGTCATGGAAATGCCTTCTGTGGGGTTAACCGTGAAAAATTGCCTCCTCACCTGAAAGTGACCCGCAGCTCGGCTTAGCTTTTCCTGCCGTGGACGGCACGTCGTATCTGGAAGCCATACCCTCCCCCACTGCAAGCCATAGTTAAAATTCAGAAAGTGCTCAGTGGAGTGGAAAGGGGTGGGGGCGGGTGCACCCCACCACCCCCACAGCGGCGGAATGATGAAGCCACAGACACAACTAGACGGCCCAGGAAAGTGCCGGCCAGCTTTGAGGTTGCGCGAATCTGTGAAAACGTACCAAAAATGCCGCCCTTGCAGAAAAATCCCAAGGTGCTTTACTTGGGCCAACTGCTGGAATGAAGTAAAAATTCCCACCCGGGGTGTTACTTTCCATTATCATTCTCTTTCTGTTGTTTCCTAAAATAATAACTGCCATTCTGGAGATGATTTACCGAGATAGCTTAATTAGGTAACAGACGAGTGAGTACCTCTGTGCCCACGAGCCCCGTTCCTGCAGACCTCCTCACGCAAATCTCTCTGACTGTTCCCAACCCGACTCGCTAAAGACGTAAGACATAATTGGAGCAGCTGGGCTTCGGAGCACAACAGCTGGGCCGTCCCCATGGAGACCAGACTCCGGCACCCAGTGCTTGCTGTGGCTCCAGCTTCCTTTCCTCCTTTTTTTTTTTCAATGATCGTGCAGCAGCCCATCTGAGCCCAGGTCTGTGCTTGTCAGCTTCGGTGTGCAAACCCATCACTGGGGAGCTTATTAAAATACAGATTCTGCCTCCGTGTTCTCCAGTCGGGCTACGGGGTCCGTGACTCTCACCAGCCCCTCGGTGAGGCATGGGCTGGTTGGTGGTGGTCCTTGGGTCTCGCTTCAAGCGGCGATCTGCCAGGGCCTCTACAAAGCTCCCGCTAGCCTGCAGAAGCCTGTGTTGTCTTTTTTCAGTGGGGCACCATTTTTTCCCTCTGGTTGCCCTCCGCAGCCCCTCTGCGGTCTCCAGTGGCCCTTATCCCTGTATCCCCTCCCTCCTCCAGCGTTCCATTCCTGGGCTCTGGGCTCTCTGTCGTCAAACTTGGGTTTTTTTGTTTTTTGTTTTTCCCTTTTTCCCTTTTTTTTTTTTTTTTTTTTTTGGTTTTTTTTTTTTTTGGTTTTTCAAGACAGGGTTTCTCTGTGTAGCTTTGCGCCTTTCCTGGAACTCACTTGGTAGCCCAGGCTGGCCTCGAACTCACAGAGATCCGCCTGGCTGTGCCTCCCGAGTGCTGGGATTAAAGGCGTGCGCCACCACCGCCCGGCCCAAACTTGGGTTTTCCAGAACACTCCGGCAAGTTGCATTCAGCCTGTGGTCTCCTTGGATAAGACAAGCTGAAAATCGTATTAAAAACCAATGGCTGAGAGCCCCGCGGATCTCTGTGAGTTCGAGGCCAGCCTGGTCTATAGAGTGAGTTCCAGGACAGGCAGGGCTACACAGAGAAACCCTGTCTCAAAAAACCAAAAAAGGGAAAACAAAACAAAAAAAAATGGCTGGGGATGAGGCTCAGTTGGTAGAGGCCCTGTCTGGCACGTGTGAGGGAGGCCTGGGGTCCATCCTCAGAATAAAACTGTTGTGGTGGCCACACCTGTCATCTCAACACTTGAGTAGCAGAGGCAGGAGGATCAGAAGAAGTTCAAAGTCATCTCAGTTATATAACAAGTTCAAGGCCAGCCTGGGGTGTGTGGGACTCTGTCTCAAAATAAAAAGTTTTAAAAGAAAAAAATAACCACATATCACAGATTATTCCCAAAATCAACAACCAGCTTCACTGTTTGTGCCGCATGGGTGTGACAAAAATCTTGGGGTGTCCTAATTGGAAATCATCACCTATTTATGGGTCCCGCATCTGGATCCCAGAGCTAGACAGCAGCGAGGTGCCCCTGGGATAGACTGCTGCTCACTGTCCACCCTGGGCCAACACATCAGAAAGGCCTTTCTTTTCTTTTTTGTTTTGTTTTGCTCTTCGAGACAGGGCTTCTCTGTTGTAGTTTTGGTGACTTTCCTGGATCTCGCTCTGTAGACCAGGCTGGCCTCGAACTCACAGAGATCCGCCTGCCTCTGCCTCCCAGTGCTGGGATTAAAGGCATGTGCCACCGCCGCCTGGCTCTTTTTCTTTTAGACATGGTTTCCCTGTGTAGCCTTGGCTGTTCTGGCACTCTGTAGACCAGGTTGGCCTTGAACTCAACAGAGATCCACCTGCTTCTATCTCCTGAGTGCTGGGCACAAGTGCACCACCACTGCCCATCTTGGAAAAGCCTTTCTAATATTGAACTAGACTCCATCTACTTAGAACTGACCCCTACGTGGCCTCTTTCGGGGATTCCAGTTCTTGGGTCGCTTTAGAGGTGGCATAAGACTTCAGAAGGCCGTTGTCATATCTTTTCTGAGTCTTTTCTTCAGGCAAACGTCTCAGGCCCATGGACTATTCTTCTTACGTCATAGCTCAGTCATTCTGGTCATTTCCCCCTGACTCTACCTTGTCTTTAGGCCTCTCCATCTGTGATGTTCATTCTGCAAAAGAATGGCTCAAGATTGATACCATCTCATTGCAGACTCTGTGTGTGTGTGTGTGTGTGTGTGTGTGTGTGTGTGTGTGTGTGTGTCTGGATGGGACTCCTACTAAATGTGATGTTCCTTTTGGTTTTTCAGCACCAAAAGGATCTCAACTATATATTGGTGGTTGGCCTCATGGTCCTCCTGCCTCAGTGCTGAGAGTACTACACTGGGCCCAAACTATATCTTTTTGGTTTTTCAATACAGAGTTTCTCTGTGTAGCCCTGACTGTCCTGGACCTCACTCTGTAGACCAGGCTGGTCTTGAACTCATAGAGAGCCACCTCTGCTTCCTGGGCGCTGGGATTAAATGCATGTGCCACCATGTCCTTGCTTTTTTGTTTTGTTTTGTTTTGTTTTGTTTTTTGAGACAGGGTTTCTCTGTGTAGCTTTGCGCCTTTCCTGGATCTCGCTCTGTAGACCAGGCTGGCCTCGAACTCACAGAGATCCGCCTGCCTCTGCCTCCCAAGTGCTGGGATTAAAAGTGTGTATCACCACCACCACTGCCCGGTCCACTTTGAATTTTTTTTTTTTTTTTTTTTTTTGAGGTAACAGCTCAATATGTAACACAGCCTGTCTTGAACTCAAATTTATCAACCTCCTGCCTCAGATTCCTGAGTTCAGGGCTTATAAATATATATCTTCTCAAGGTGGTGATGGTGCACACCTTTAATCCCAGCAGGCAGGCGATTGTCTTGTCTCCAAGTACCAAAATAAATAAATAAACAAATAATTTCAAGGTGGTGAGCTGGCTCAATGATTAAGAGCACTTGTTGCTCTTGCAGAAGACACAGGTTTGGTTTCTAATACCCACATGATGGCTTATAGCCACCTGTAACTCCAGTTCCAGGGGATCTGACGCCTCTTTTTACCTCCACTGGTACCAGACATACATGTGGTACACACATATTTGTACAAGGAAAGCACTTACAAAGTAAATAAATCTCTAAAAAAAATTTTTAAATGATGGTTCAGGGCTGGAGAGATGGCTCAGCAGTTCAATTCCCAGCTACCACATGTTGGCTCACAATCATCCGTAATCAGATCTGGTGCCCTCTTCTGGCCTACAGACATACATGCAGGCAGAACACTGTATACATAATAAATAAATAAATCTTTAAAAAAAAATGATGGTTCAGTCCAGACCAATCATTCTGTGGAGTCCGATTACCAAACAGGTGAACAGGATGATCCAGGGAAGTGATGTCACCGTTATTGGTGATCAGTGACTTCTGATAGCCACCAAAACCCAGGGGTGGACGCTTGGCCTCTGCAGCTGCATTTTGGAGGTTGTCGTTAGGAGCAAGCCCTGCTTTTTTCCATGCTTCCTTCCCCTACTATTTCTGACTTGCTCACACTGAGTCAAGCATCTCTGCCTTCGTGGGTTTGTCGTATGTGCCTGCCAGAAAGCGGAGGGATTGTAAATGCTGCAGAAGGAGGCCCTGGTGTGGCACCTGGATCCTTTTCCTGCACTGCTGTGAGTGGAAATCAGCCAGTATACTCCTCGTGACTGGTGATGTAACTGCAGCATGCCACCTGTGAATTTTGGCTTGCAGTCAGGGGAAGGTAGTATGCTCTGTGATGCTTCGCAGTATAAGGCGTGGCTGGACTTAGGAAGTTCTAGAACCTTCTGTGTGTGCATATGCACATTTACTGAGAGAGAGAAAAAGTCTATAGCTCTCAGGATTCTCCAGGGAACTCATGACTCCACACGTAGTTTTAAACCCATTGTTCTAAACCTTTAAATAATTAACAGTGGAAAGTGAAAAACAAAACAGAAATAGCCTGTTCTTAAAGGAAACTGGCCGTGCTCCAACACTTTCCTTTTACCAAATACACGTGTGCATGCACGTGTGTAACAATCAAAACAAGCTAATCGTGTGCCAAGCAGATGCTGGTATTAGGGAAATTAAATCCTGCAAAGACACAGAACTTAGCCAAGGTCACTCAGTATCTGAGCTCATCTGAATCCAAAGATATTTTACGTAGGTTTACAAAGCAAAATACAAGGAAAACAGAAGCTTTGTTTTTAAACTGGAGCTGATGGCGGAGGCCTGTAATCCCAGCCGCTTGAGAGGCTGAGGAAGGAGAATTTCAAGTTCAAGGTCTGCTTGGGCAACTTCGTGAAACCCTACCTTAGAATAAAAAGCAAAAGGAAACCTTGGTGTATGAGTCAGTGGTAGAGTGTTTGCCTAAGGCCCCAGGATTAATCCCTGGGAACACACACACACACACACACACACACACACACACACACACACACACGGGACCACGGGACCTCATGTATTCCGGACTGGCCTGAATCTGTAGTCAGAGTAACCTCTCATTTCTGGCTCTCCTGCTTCTACTGCCCATGTGCTGGGGTTGTAGACAGGCAGCATCCAGTTTATGCAGGACTAGTGATAAAACCCAGGGTTTCATGTATCCTAGACCAGCACTCTACCAACTGAACTACATCCCCAACCCAAAAAAAACGAGTTTCAGAAGACACAGTGTTTTTTAAACTTCCTGTGTATGTGCATGGTGCTGGGGATTGAACCCAAGGCCTTGCATGTGCTGGGAAAGTACCTTCCACTGTGGTACATCCCTGGCAGACCAGGCTGGCCTCGAACTCGCAGAGATCCGCCTGCCTCTGCCTCCTGATCCTTTTTTAAAAAAATTTATTATTAAATTAAAATGTCTGCATGTATGCCTGCAGGCCAGAAGAAGGCACCAGATCTCATTATAGATGGGCGAGCGCTGTTCCGAAGGGAGTGGAGAAGGGTTCCATGTGAACAGCAGTTGAACATGGGTCAGCCAGTCGTGGTGGTGCACACCTTTAATCCCAGCACTTGGGAGGCAGAGGCAGGAGGATCTCTGTGTGTTCGAGGCCAGCCTGGTCTACATAGTGAGTTCCAGGTGCGTCGGGACTATAGAGAAACCGTGTCTCAGGAACTGTTGCTGGAAATTGAACTCAGGACCTCTGGAAGGGCAGCCAGTGCTCTTAACCACTGAGCCATCTCTCCAGCCTCCCACCCCTTTATTTTTTAAAGAAAGAAAAAACATTATTGGAGAAAACATTTTCCTACCTATCTCACCAAAGTTTTCTAGAGAGCCTCTACCAGATTTAAAGTTTTTAGATTACATTTTTTTAAAACGTTTCATGTATGTATGCACACACACAAGCCATGGTGTGTGTGTGGAGGTCAGAGGATAACTTGTGGGAGTTGGTTCTCTCCTTCTCCAGTGTGGGTCCCAAGAATCAAACTTAGGTCATAGGCTTTCTGACAAGTGCCATCTTGCTGGCTCTATTCTTTTCTCCTTCTCCTCTTCCTTTTAAAGAGTGTTATTTAGTATTATTTGTGTGTGGGGGGGGTGTCTGTATGTGGGGGTGTGTATCTGTATGTGGGGGTGTGCATCTGTATGTGGGGGGTATATCTACATGTGGGGGTCTATGTATCTGCATGTGGGGAGTGCCTGTATATGAGGAGTGTGTATCTGTATGTGGGGGTAGGTGTATCTATATGTGAGTATGTATGTATCTGCATGTGGTGGTGTGTATCTGTATGTGGGGGTAAGTGTATCTGTATGTGGGGGTGTGCGTATCTGCATGTGGGGTGTGTTGGGGAGCTTGCAAGCCACAGCACATGTGTAGAGGATATTGCTTTTTTTTTTTTTAAAGCGACGCACATTCAGAAAAAGCAGACAACTATTTCACTATTTTTGATCAAGAGTTCATAAGCAGCAGCTCACTGTCTACCCTGTTTCTTACATCTTTTACCCCCACACCCGAATTGTCAGAGCTCAGAACCCCTTAGGGTTTGTGTGATGCCATATAAACGTGTCTAGCTTGTGTCCCAAGCAGAAGTCTATCATCGCCTGCCCCTCATCGCATGAGCCAATCCTGACTCATCCTGTCACACCTCTGGAAAACCAATGCTGACCCACCTGAGTCCCACAATCACACAATTGACATAGATGATACTTTGATTTTTTTTTTCCCTTCGAGACAGGGTTTCTCTGTGTAGTTTTAGTACCTGTCCTGGATCTGGCTCTGTAGACCAGGCTGGCCTCAAACTCACAGAGATCCACCTGGTTCTGCCTCCCGAGTGCTGGAATTAAAGGCGTGCGCCACCACCGCCCGGCTAGATGATACTTTAAAGAAAAAATTGAACTCAAATTCCTGTTTGTGTGTGTGCACATGCACGCAGAAGCCACACGACAGCCTCACATGCCCTTCCTTGGGTACCATTCACCCTGTCTTTGGAGATTTCTCACAGACTTGGAACTTAACAATTAGGCTTGGCTCGCTGGCCAATGAGCCCCAAGCAGCTGCCTGTCTGTGTTTTCCTGGAGCGGGGGTCACATGTCACTGTGCCTGGCATTTTAAATTTTTTAATTAACTTTTTCCTTTTTTAACGTAGGTTCTGTGCATTCAACTCGGGTCCCCCAGCACTCCCCTTTACCTATGCTTGGTTTTCCCCCATCCAAAAGTAAAGTCAAGGATCCAGGCTACTGATGTAGCCTCTCTTGAAGGCACTTAAAAACAACGCACATAGGAGAGAAGGATGGAGAGAGAGGAGCCTCCCCTAGGGCTTATCAGTTAAATTCGGAGAGGCAAAAACGTGCTGGAGCGATGTACTGGAGCTGTTGCTGCATAACCAACCAGTCCCTCCAACCCGGTGCTGCTGGGACATCTGCAGTCTCCCCTTCCGAGTTGGGCTGTCACCCTGACTGCACACACTCCGCCTTGTGACTTCTTAAGCTTCCTGATGATATATATGGTGGTGGGGCTTCCAAAGCACATGTCCTGATAGAGCAGCTCAGGCTGAAGCCGCTGTGTATTTCCTAACTTCAGCTCAGGAGTCACACCCAGCACCTCTGTTGTTTGAGGCAGTTCTTGAGGTGCGTGTAAGTTCTAGGGGGGAAAGATATCAGCTGTCAGTGAGGGAGTGTCAGTACCACGTCAGAAAGGGGACCTGAGGGATGGGATGTAGACGGGGCCTCAGTCTGCCACAGACATGAAGAAAGGCCACACTCCTGGTGATAAAATGTGCCGGTGAGGCCCTCGGTGAGATAAGAGAAATCAAGGCCCCTGAGTTGCAAAAGGGCTGAGTTTTCACTTTCAGAAGACACTTCACACTGTCAAGGATGTGACTAGTATGAGGCCGACCAACCCCTGGTGACAGATCTAGCATCAGACAGTTCTGTCTTCAACGATCAGGTCCGCTTCATCTTGCCAAACTGACGCAGCTATTATGGCCAGAGCGCTGTGCTCATGAAGTCTTTGGGGACCCTGTCCATACGGCCTCCTCCTGTCCCTACCCCTCACTTCCGGGTCACTGTCACTCCAACACCACCCTGTCATAATTCGTGGCCTTTTCCTTATCCATACTGGTGCCGTCCTGATCTCCTGGACCCTTAATCCTTCTCTCTTCAGATGAGCCTGTCCTTTACTGTCTTAGGTTTGACTGTGTTCCTCCCGTTGCCGCCTCTGACCTCTCTTCAGGATGTCTGTCCATGAGATCCCATCATTCTTCAGTACCACAAGAACCCATGGTCCTTTGATCCCTCTACCCTTTCCTTCGGCTCTCACCCACCCACTCATGACCTCCCTTCCACCCCTACCCGACCCCGGTTCAGGTCAGGAGCCCATCGCTGAAAAACACCCCATTGCGAATGTTCTCAGCTCACTTGCCTCTCTCCCAAGCGAGCCCCAGGCTGTTACATCCAGCCCACCCTCACCACAGCAGCTTCCCTGCAGCTTTAGGTCTTGTGGCCTGCGTGAACAGCACGCGAGGGGTCCTTACCGCTGTGTGACTCAGGCTCTGCTGGAATGAGGAAGCAGGTTCAGTCAACTCACTCCTGAGCCCTTGGGCTGTACCCCCACGTCTTTGGGTCAGAGGTTACCAACTGCCAGGCTTTAGGTTTTGCGGCACACTGAGAGATGGATGGATGGATGGATGGGTGGATGGACGGACAGGGAGGGAGAGGGGGTGGGGAGGGAGGGATCTGGTGGCTTCTAAACCAGAACCATGATATGACATCCTCTCTGCGGACACATTTTCCATTTCCTTTTCATTTTCTGTGCGCTCAGCTTTGTTCAAAGCATGATTGACGTCTCTTTTCTATTCTTAGCACGAAGCAGAAACTCACATATGCAGATTAGCCAAAGTGAAAAAGAGCTGGTTCATTTTCCAGAGTCTTAGAAAAACCAAGAGGATTTGGGGGCTCAGGGTGGAAGGTTGCTGTCACCAAGGCCCCCTCACCTCATAGAGCGTCAGAGAGGGCCTTCAAGGACATTCGGTGACTGGGGCTCTGGAGACGTAGCACTTCGGGCAAGTCCCCATGCACCTGGGTCAGTGTTTCTCTCTCTCTGCAAAGTAAGGGGTCTGGATGAGGCAGTTCTCACGGGCCTTCCCAGACTCCCCATAACGGCTCCTGTTTTCCAGCATTGGTTCAGGCAGCCTCAGCTTTTCCATCAAGCAAAGGCTCTAGCTCATGCCGGCGGCTATGGCACTCAGGACACTGTGTTATTTATTAAGCGGCGCTGTTTACCGTGTGAGAAAGGCCACGAGGTACGACAAAACCCACTATAAGAGTTTATTAAGGGAAGGGAACAGAAGGGATGTGCTCAGGCCATGGGAATGATCGTGTAGGAAAAAGGGAAGAGGGATAAGTGGAGTATGCTTTTATAGTTTCCGCCCGCACATGCGCATATGGGCTTACGTAGCTACGCCACACATGCATGTAGATTACGTGATCACGCTGCACACAAATTACATGGTCACACAGCACACGGATTACATAGGACATAAAGTTCTAGGATGACTGCGCAGGTGCAGTCATGTAGCTGGGGGAGTGGCCAGGAATTCTAACACACTGCTCCTGCCCTTGGGGAACTCATCTTTGTAAGAGGCCAAAAGCTTGCTATTGTGCAATAGTTCGACCATCCCAGCGTGTGGTGAATGGTTCAGAAAGCCTGTTCCATGTCTCATGAGAACAAAGTAGAAAAGGGATTAGTCTGACTGTGGAAGTTAGAGTCCTTTCCCAGGAAAAATGCTAATAGACAGGTTAGAGGGTACTCTGACTTTTTTGTTTTTGGGTTTTGGTTTTGGTGTTTGGTTTTTTGAGATAGATTTTCTCTGTTATGGAGCTCTGGCTGTCCTGGAACTCACTCTGTAGACCAGTGGACCAGGCTGGCCTCGAACTCACAAAGATCCACTGCACAGCTTTTCATTTTTAGACTGGGTCTCACTGTGTCACTCAGGCTGATCACAAACTTGAGATATTCCTGCCCAGTCCCTAGGGGCTGGGATTACATGCAGCACCGTACCTGGCTGTAGATGACTACTGGGGATGCTGTGAATGTTTTGCTCTGATTGATTGATAAATAAAACGCTGATTGGCCAGTAGCCAGGCAGGAAGTATAGTGTAGGCGGGATAAAGAGAGAGGAAAATTCTGGGAAGGAAAGACTGAGTCAGGAGACACTGCCAGCCGCCTCCATGAGGAGCAGGATGTAAAGTACCGGTAAGCCACGAGCCACGTGGCAAGGTATAGATTTGTAGAAATGGGTTAATTTAAGGTATAAAAACTAGATAACATGGGTTGGGGATTTAGCTCAGTGGTAGAGCGCTTGCCTAGCAAGCGCAAGGCCCTGGGTTCGGTCCTCAACTGTGGAAAAAGAAGAAAAAAACAACTAGATAACAAGAAGCCTGAGCCACACGGCCATACAGTTTATAAGCAATATAAGTCTCTGTGTGTTTACTTGGGTTCAAGTGATTGGCTGCAGGGCCACAGGAGCTAAACAAAACCAGGAAGCATTTAGCTACAGATGATTACCCCCCCCCCCCCCCCGTTGTTGTTACTGTTGTGTTGAGATAGAGTCTTACTCTGTACCTCAGATGTGGTGCTCAGGGTGATTCTCCTGCCTCATCCCTGTGATGCTGAGATCACAAGTCTGTATCACCATGCATGACTTAGAGAGGATGCTTTTTTTATTTCATGTGCATGGGTATTTTTTTTCCTGCATGTATTCTGTGCACCGTTTGCATGCCTTCTACCCACAGAGGCTGGAAGAGGACATCAGATCCCCTGGAATTCACGTTAGCAGGCATTTTGTGAGCCGCTGTGTGGGTGCCGGGAATTGAACCTGGGCCCTCTAGAAGAGCAGTCAGTGCTCTTAACTGCAGAGCCGTCTCTTCAGCCTTTAGAAAATAGTCTTAAGTGATCGGTTGGACTTTACCGGAGTGTTTTGGGAGTTACAGAAAAGGACATTCCACTTATTAGAAAAAGCCCAGGCATGGTAAATCTAGGGGACAAATTTCATAATTTCCACATATCTGCACATGAAACACATTGAGGGCATATGAATTTTTAAAAAAGAAAAGAAAGGAAGGAAAGAAGAAAATCTTACTTTTGGAACTATTCCAAATTAATTAACTCTGTCTCCTCAGTGTTGGAATTAAAGGCGTGCGCCACCACTTCCAGCTCTATTCCAAATTTCTAATTTTTTGTTTTGTTTTGTTTTTGTTTTTTGAGTCAGGGTTCCTCTGTGTAGCCCTATCTATCCCGGAACTCACTTGGTAGCCCAGGCTGGCCTTGAACTCACAGAGATCCGCCTGACTCTGCCTCCCAAGTGCTGGGATTAAAGGCGTGTGCCACCACCGCCCAGCTCCAAATTTCTAATTTTATGTCACGTCATAGTCTTTAAGAATGAACCCTCTCCAACCTCTGCTCGATGCTGCATGCTTTACCCTGAAATATTTGACTCGTTCCTGTGTGCTCTGCTCCTGATACATATCACCAATCAAATATGTCCATGGAATGTGTGAAGCAGCCCATGACAGACAGCAGCTTCATTAAGGAAGAAGAAGTAAGCCTTGACTTGCAGTTTACCCCGTGTAAGCGAGACAGGCCTGCGGTGTGCCCTGTACTATTGTCATGAAATTTCATGGCTTCTTTATTTCCTATAATCTTCTACGTATGCCTTATGGGGAAGTATTCATAATCATTAGGTCTGTCACAAAGTTTAGACTGTCGGTTGAGTCAAGTATGGCTTTAAGAAAAAGTTAAGTGGCCAGGTAGTGGAGGCACACGCCTTTAGTCCCAGCACTCGGGAGGCAGAGGCAGGTGGATCTCTGAGTTTGAGGCCAGCCTGGTCTACAGAGTGAGTTCCAGGACAGCAGGGCAACAGAGAGAAACCCTGTCTGGAAAAAAAACAAACCAACAACAACAAATATGTGTGTGTGTGTGTGTGTATATGTGTGTGTGCGTGTGTGTGTGTGTGTGTGTGTGTGTGTGTGTGTGTGTGTGCATATATACATTTACAATAAAGGACTTCCAAAACCAAAATTACACTTGAAAAACTGTATAGTAAACAACTTTGATAAATATTTTGCAAGAAGAATGAAATAGAAACATTAGATGGCCACATGTGTCTCCTACTTTGTGTACCTTGGGCAGTTTCTCCACAAGCTGACTTGATTATGATTATATGATTATACTTACTAAAGTCTACATAAATGTTAAAAAAAAAACAAAACGTACCCGGGAGATCCCCACCATCTAGAATTTGCCTTTGAGATCCAAAATTAGCTCCTAATTCTCCCCATAATCAGGGTGCGGAGGACTGACTGCTCTCAGTGTTTGAGACTGTTCTTGCTCTTGCGTCTCGAGTTTGTAGCACCACCTCCTGGCAAGCAGTGTCTCTACTACCTTCCTTTCAAAGTGATAAGGGGGGGGGGGGGATAACCCAGGCTTTGTAAAGGGCAACTGCCTTGCAAGCTTAAGGCCCTGAGTTCAACCCCCATGACATACAGAGAAAAGCCCAGGCGTGGTGGCACAGACAGGGGAGGCAGGGACTGGTAGAACCTTGGGGCTCACTGGGCCAGCCAGCCTAGACTGACCAAGTTCCAGGCCAGTGAGAGCCACTGCTTCAAAGAATAATGTGCCGGGCGTTGGTGGCGCACGCCTTTAATCTCAGCACTCGGGAGGCAGAGCCAGGCGGATCTCTGTGAGTTCGAGGCCAGCCTGGGCTACCAAGTGAGTTCCAGGAAAAGGCGCAAAGCTACACAGAGAAACCCTTTCTCGAAAAAAACAAAACAAAACAAAACAAAAAAAAAAAAAAAAATCAAAGAATAATGTGGGTGGGGCGTGGTGGTGCCTGCCTTTAGTCCCAGCTCCAGAGGCAGAGAGGCTAGCCTGGTGTAGTGAGACCCTGTCTCAAAAACAAAACAAAAGGAGCCAAACATTTTCCTGTGACTCAGACCATAAAAAGGCCTCGGAAGTTTCCTAAGATAGAAGAAACAGCCAACATGGATCAGAAAGTGTCTTCGCTCTCTTAGGACCTCTAATGTCTATCAAATGGTTATGTATTATAATCACATATAACAAAAACTTACAGTACATTAGAGCATAAAATAATGTAAATATAGGGGTTTTTTGTTTGTTTGCTTTTTGGGTTTTTTTTTTTTTTTTTTTTGGTTTTTTGTTTTGTTTTGTTTTGGTTTTTGGTTTTTCGAGACAGGGTTTCTCTGTGTAGCTTTGCACCTTTCCTGGATCTCACTCTGTAGACCAGGCTGGCCTCGAACTCACAGAGATCCGCCTGCCTCTTGCCTCCCAAGTGCTGGGATTAAAGGTGTGCGCCACCACCGCCCGGCTAGGTTTTTTTTTATAATGAAAATTCTTCACATCTGAGATAGCTGAAGTACTGCTGCGAAGAAAATCTGCCCTACTTATAATAACCAAGGAAGTGTAAATGAGAAGGGAACTAGGTGTCTAGTGCAAGGAGCGTGAACAAGAATAATAGCAAGGGCTTTAGAGATGGCTCCGTGGTTAAGAGTGCACACTGCTTGTGCAGAAGACATGAGTTTGCTTCCAAGACCCTTGGTCAGATGTTTGTAACCACGTATAACTCTGGCCCCAGGGAATCTGCCTTCTTCTGGTCTCCTAGGGTACCTGCACTCATGTGCACGTACACCAACACAGACACACACACATATACACACGCACACAGAATAAAATTTTTAAACAATAAGAATAACAAAATAAGTATAGAAAAGAAAAAAAGGAATAAAGAACCAGACATCTGGAGATGTCTGGTTCATGGAGAGATGGCTCAGTGGTTAAGAGTATTGGCTGTTCTTCCAAAGGACCTGGGTTCAACCACCCACATGGCAGCTCACAACTGTGTGTAACTCCAGTTCCAGGGGATCTGGCATCCTCACGTGGACATACATGTAGGCAAAACACCCACGCACATAAAATAAAAATAAATAAATTAAAATAAAGCCGGGCGGTGGTGGCGTACGCCTTTAATCCCAGCACTCGGGAGGCAGAGCCAGGCGGATCTCTGTGAGTTCAAGGCCGGCCTGGGCTACCAAGTGAGTTCCAGGAAAGGCGCAAAGCTACACAGAGAAACCCTGTCTCGAAAAACCAAAAAAAAAAAATAAATTAATTAATTAATTAATTAATTAAAATAAATAACCAGACATACATCTGTAATCACAACACTTATGAAGCGGAGGCAGGAAGATTGTGAATTTGAGACCAGCATTGACTACGTAGTCGGGTCCAGGCTCTCTGGGGCTACACAGAAAGACTATCTCAGGTTTGGGGATTTAGCTCAGTGGTAGAGCACTTGCCTAGCAAGCGAAGGCCCTGGGTTCGGTCCTTAGCTCCAGAAAGGAAGAAAGAAAGAAAGACTATCTCTAAACAACAACAACAACAATGGCAGCTGACATTATGATTTTAAAAAGAGGAGCTGCTTCACTGGAGGGAGGGAAAAAATAATAGATAGAACAGGGCTAGGGATGTAGCTCACTGTTAGAATGCCTGACTAGTATTTGTAAGGTTCCGGCTTCAGCCTCTAGCATGGGGTGGGGGGAGGGGAGATAAAGCATCAAGAACAACTCCCATTTAATCTTGTTCAATACGTAAAGCGAGAAACCAATACTGAGAAATGATCACAGAAAGATGAAATCGAAAGGATTATAGCGGTCTCTTTGAACTCTGTGTGTGCGTGCACCCATGTGCACATTCGGAAGCCAGAGGATGTCAGGACATCAAGCTCTGCGTCCCTCCCTTGGAATGGTCTGTCTCCGAGCCTGGAGCTAGGGCGGTGGCCAGCAAGGCCCAGCATCCCTCCGGATGCTACCTCCACCGAGCCGTAGGCGCTTGTGTGTACAACCACACCTGGCTTTTTGTGTGGCTGCTGAGGATTTGAACTCAGGTCCCCACTCTTGCTCAGCAAGTTTCCTAACCCATCTGCCTAGCCCAAGAAATCTTTTTTGTTTATTTGGTTTTTTGTGTTTTTCGAGAGAGGGTTTCTCTGTGTAGCTTTAGAGCCTATCCTTGAACTCGCTCTGTAGACCAGGATGGTCTCGAACTCACAGAGATCTGCCTGCCTCTGCCCTGTACTGGGATTAAAGGAGTGAGCCACCACCGCCCGGCTTAGCCCAAGGAATCTTAAATAGACAAATTACCCTAGATGAAAAATGTCATCACAGAGAGAGTTATCTATTAAAATGCCTAGGGGTAAATTTAGAAACAACCGCTCAGACGCATTGTGTGAGAAGATGGTACGGAAGACTACCAGATTTGACGGTGGTGTGTGCACACGCCGCCTCGTGACTAGCTTGGTGATGTCTCCTGCATGGTGTGGGAGGAACAAGCAACAGTGGCTGCCATGGAAGGAAACAGCCATGTGAGGAATCCTGAAATTCCTTCATCAGCTGGTGTTTGGTACCGTCTACATCCATCACCACTTAAGTTCATCACATGGGCAATTACCTTGTCAGGATTCTGTTTAAGAAAGAGAAGATTCGGAGCCAAAGACGTAGCTGTTTTTGCGTTTCCCAAACCACTGCCTTCCTTGTCTCTCCTAAGGCTGGCTGTGGTAGCTCTTTTGTGCTACCCAGACTCCCAGGCGGAGAGCCCGGATACCAGGATGGTCTTGCCTGGGTGACGGTGTCTTGCTCAGGTGTTTGTACTCCAGACCCCCAACGCCCTGGGTGGATTTAAGGAACCCAGGCCTCCTGCATCAGGAACAGTTCTGGAATTTAAAAAGGGATGTTCTCTTTTGTCCAAAGGTCCTGTTTCCTCATAGCATGTAGAAAGCCACAGAAGCAGAACTTAGGACTCTAGTGGCCAAGCAGGTTCTTTTTTCACTTATATAATTATTTCAGTGGTTTTGTGTTTATTTGTTTTGTTTTTGAGAGGAGATCATGGAGCCCTGGCTGGCCTGGATCTTGCCGTGGAGACCAGGCTGGCCTTGAACTCACAGAAATCCTCCTGCTTCTGAGTTTGGAATTAAAGATGTACACCACCAGCTGGGAGGTGGTGGCGCCGGCGGCGGCGGCGGCGGCGGCGGCGGCGGCGGCGGCGCACGCCTTTCGTCCCAGCACTCGGGAGGCAGAGGCAGGCGGATCTCTGAGAGTTCGAGGCCAGCCTGGTCTACAGAGTGAGCTCCAGGACAGTCAGGGCTGCACAGAGTAACCATGTTTGGGGTAGAGAGGGGTGGGGTATGGGGACAGACAACAAGAACATGACTCACTGTGAATCTCAGAACTTATTAGTGTCTGGTCATTCATTATGAGCCCTAGACTAGAACAACCATTACCCCTTATCCAGCTCAACCTTTATAGTCATTATTTTTCTCATCACTGTAACAAGGACCTGGCAAAAGCAGCCCTAAGGGAAGGAGGCTTGATTTCGCTCCCGGTTTGAGAGGGCGTGGTTCATCACCGTGGGGAAGTATGGCTTAGCCACGGCTCCGGCTGTGGCTGCAGAAGCCTGAGGCAGTGCATTCCTCACATCTGGACGATTACAGTGCTCAGTCTCAGCCACCTGCCTCCCTTTTCCCTTTTTATTCATTGACTATTTTTTTTTTTTTTTTTTTTTTTTTTGGTTTTTCGAGACAGGGTTTCTCTGTGTAGCTTTGCGCCTTTCCTGGAACTCACTTGGTAGTCCAGGCTGGCCTCGAACTCACAGAGATCCGCCTGCCTCTGCCTCCCGAGTGCTGGGATTAAAGGCGTGCGCCACCACCGCCCGGCTTGACTATTATTTTTATCTGAGACTCCAGCCAGTGAGACGGGCACCCATATCCAGGGGCTTTCCTCTTTGAACTCTCAGAAACAGCTAGACAGACATGCCAGGGATGTCTCCTAGAGGGTTCTAAATCCTGCGGTGTAGACAGCAATGACCAATCATCAAAATTCTTAATGAAAAGTATGTGTTTCTTTGATTTTTTTTTGTATTTTTTTTTAAAGATTTACTTATTATGTACACAGAAGAGGGCGTTAGATCTCATTACAGACGGTTGTGATCCACCATGTGGGTGCTGGGAATTGAACTCAGGACCTCTGGAAAAGCAGTCAGTGCTCTTAACCTCTGGGCCATCTCTCCAGCCCCAGTCCTTTTTTTTGTTTTTCTTTCTGAGACAGGGTTTCTCTGTATAGTTTTGGTGCCTGTTCTGGATCTCGCTCTGTAGACCAGGCTGGCCTCGAACTCACAAATATCCGCCAGGCTCTGCCTCCCAAGTGCTGGGATGAAAGGCGTGCACCACCACCACCCGGCATGTGCATGTACTTTTTATTTGGGGGTTTCGTTTGCTTTTGAGATAAGGTCCCATCTTTTTGGAGGGGGGCAGCAATGAGATAGGGTCTCTTTACATAGCCCCGGCTGTCCTGGAACTCACTATGTAGACCAGGCTGCCTTGAGCTCAGTGAGATCCGCCTGCCTCTGCCTCTGCCACTAAGTGCTGGGGTTAAATGTGTGTGGCACATTTGAACTTCTGGTCCTCTTGCCTCTACTTCTGCGTGCTGGGATTACAGACGTGGACCATCACATCTAGGGGCCTGAATGCAGGGTTTCTTGTATGCTCTGGAAGCGCTCTACCAGCAGAGCCACGTGCCACCCCTTTCGTCCATTTTAAATATAATATGCAGTTTTAGATGCTGCATTTGGCAATCAGTTGCGTACTCTGATCCAGGGAAGCCAGCAACTCATTCTCCTCGGGATCCAGGTTCCCATCTCTTCTACACGTCGAAATGAAGGCCGAGAGACTAGACCCGGTAGGCCTTTGGGACAGTGTATAGAAAGAAAGCTTTGGTCTTGGTAATAAATAGCCACCTCTGTTGTCTCCGATCTCTTCCCAGGAGTCATTGCTCCAGTAGAAGGAACTGCATTCGATCTGAGAAAGCCAGTGGAGCTGGGGAAACACCTGCAGGATCATCACATCCATGGTTTCGACCACAATTTCTGTCTGAAGGGATCGAAAGAAAAGCATTTTTGTGCAAGGTTGGGAACTTCGTCCTTATTGTCTCTGCAGGGGAGAAGAAAGAGCAGTTCTTGTCAGGAGCCTTCCCTAGGACAGTTTCAGCAGCACCTGACAGGAGCAGGGGTCAAAGACCACAGCCTGAAGTCCTCTGCCCTAAGTGAATCCATCCTCCCCAACCTCACATCTGCCTGACCCTTTACCCAGCATCCTCTCTGCCTGTCCCGTACGCCCCTTTTCTGTCGGAGGCCCTAATTCTCCTGTTCTGGTCACCCTGCCTTCACTGACGGTCCAGAGCCCTTGGTGCGTTCCTAGTCTGTGGGACAGAGCTGGAGGCTGCGCTTCCCTTGCAGCTCTGGCCACTCCCACCTCCAGTTTGATAGACAAGTGAGTGCGAACACTCTTCTCAGCAAATCCAGTTCCCAGGGGCATTTTGTTGGGGAGAGACCATCTCTACCCGAATACCTAAGAACATGCTTGGCACGAACAGCTAGTCAGTTCATGATTGTAGACTCAAAGGAGTCCCAGGGGGGAGGTGACTCAGACCCCTGAAAGAGACAAAAAGAGCGTCCCAAATCTCCGGGCTCTAGGAATCAGGGCCTCTGGGGTTCCACCTGCTCAAGACACCTTCCTACTACATAGCTATTACTCATGTTCCTCTCCTCAGCGCCCCTACCCAAGGAGCCCTTCCTGCCTTCTCCCCATTGATTCAAATCCTGGCCCCTTCTTCCCAAACACTTTTTTTTTTCTCCAGCCTCTTGGTTGACAATGTGTTTGTATTTTTGCATTTAGAATTTTTAAAAATTATATTATTATTATTATTATTATTATTATTATTATTATTAGTGTGCATTGCGGGGAGGAAGAGGGAGAGGATGGAGTGGGGTGGGGCGGGATATCTTTCAGAAGTTGATTTTCAGGGTCAGGCTTGTACAACAGGCACATGTACTGATGAGCCATCTCACTGGCGCAAAAACACACTTTGAATGGTTTCTTGTGTGATTTGCCCCCTGGTAAGACTGTTTGACACAGGCCTTGCTTTATATCAGTACCCCCTTAGCAAGAAGTACAGACCCAGGCCAAGTCATGGGAGGCAGAGGCAGGCTGACTTCTGTGAGTTCAAGGCCAGCCTGGTCTACAGAGTGAGTTCCAGGACAGCCAGGGCTACACAGAGAAACCCTGTCTCAAAAACCAAAACTAGGAGAAATGGCTCAGAGGTTAAGCGCACTGGCTGCTCTTCCAGAGGTCCTGAGTTCAAGTCCCAGCAACCACATGGTGGCTCACAACCATCTGTAATGAGATTTGGTGCCCTCTTCTAGCCTGCAGGCAGAACACTGCATACATAACAAATAAATAAAAAATTAAAAAAAAAAACTAAATAAACAAACTACTCTTTTAGAGCCCCATGGCCAGACATGGGGACACATGCCTTTAATCCCAACACTCCAGAAGGAGAGGCAGGTAGAGCTTTGTGAGTTCCGGTGCAGCCTGGGCCACACCCTTGGGGGAACATATCTCAGCAGCAATGGCAGAGTGATCACAGGCCCAGGACCAGGCCCTGGGTCCCATCTCCAGCACCACAACAGAAGAATGTCAGGACCCTAGAATTACCTCTCTCCAGCCTATCTCCCATGACCGACTGCGGTCCGACTGTGTTACCATGCCCCAGAGAGGCCAAGATCATCCGAGAAGTTGTTTCTGAGGGTCCTCAAACCCAACACGCCTCCTCTGTGAAGCTTCCAGAATCCTTGTCCCGTTCTTATCTCCTGCATCCTTCTTGGCCCCAATGTGCATGCGGCCAGGTCCGATTCCCGTCCCAAAGCTGCTTCCTGGCCTCTTCCCTCCCGGCTCAGATGCGGCTTGTCTTTGTCCCCAGGGTGCGCCATGCCGGAAGTGGCCGGATCCTGGAAGTCTACACCACCCAACCCGGCGTCCAGTTCTACACCGGCAACTTCCTGGATGGCACTCTGAGGGGCAAGGGTGGAGCGGTCTATCCCAAGCACTCCGGTTTCTGCCTGGAGACCCAGAACTGGCCTGACGCAGTCAACCAGGTAAAGCCACCGGCTGGCTTGTCGATCCGGTGTCACACCGGTCCCGACACTCAAGTCACGCTAGATCTATGATTCAAGTCCGCGTTTGTGCTTTGCAAATCATCCAACCCCCAGCCAAGTAACTGTTGTTAAAAGCTCAAATCTCGTACCATCAACGGCTGTCTTCAGCGTTTCTCTTTGTCCCTTCCCATCGATTTTCTGCACTTTCCGGGGGCGGGGGTGGGGGTGGGGTATGGGCAGGGACGTGCCGTGGGGGTCCGAGGACAACTTTCAGGGGTCAGTTCTCTTCCTCCATGCGCGTTCCTGCGGTAAACCTCAGGCGTATCAGCCTGAGCCTCAATCACCTTTACCCACTGAACCATCTTGCCAGCCCACACCAGTCTACGAGACCATCCGAATCTTGTCTTCTGGGTTGTTCTCCCGTTTCCTCCCTGCTGGCCACTCAGAGCACTGCCGCTCAACCAGTCAGCCGTGGGAAGCAGCTTGTACCATGCTTCAGAATATAAGTCGGGGCGTTGCTTCCTGTAGCCAGTTCTCGCTTTGACGAAGGAGGCTTGGCGCGGTGGTAGATTTTTCGTTCATTTCCCTGCAAATCAGTAACGCACTGTCCTCGCTGGCTCCAGTCCACACACACACGTGGCTTCAGAGACTGGTGCAGAGGCACACCCCATGGTGCCTGGCAAGGTCTAACGGCGCCTTTCCTTCCACAGCCCCAGTTCCCTCCTGTGCTGCTGGGACCTGGAGAGGAGTACAACCATACCACCTGGTTCAAGTTCTCTGTGGCTTAAAGAAGACTGGAGATGCGACCTGGTTCGGGCCAGGCTGGGTCCCCACTAGGCCGCCTCCTATCCCGGTGAAGACTTGGAAGCTTTAGAAGTGATCCTGCGTGTTGCCATGCAAACGGAAGCTGCCGTAATACAATCAGCTTGTATACTGATTTCCTTTCCCAACGCCTGGCTTCAGGCCGTGTCTAATGACCAGCTCTGTCCTCTGTCCAGGTCAGAGGACAAATTAACTCTACTAACCAATGCCATCGTCTAAGGCCTGACCCGAGTGGAGAAGTGGTCCTCGGGACTCTGATGCTTATTACAGGCTCCATCTCTCCACCCTGGCTCCATCTTGTCTATTCTCTTTAAGCCTTCCTTTCTTTGATGGAACTCTGTTTTTCTTTCTCCTTCTTTACCTCAGACTACCCTCCAGAAGTTAGTATAACTTGAGTTCAAGCTATGAGAATTCATCTCCTCTGTACCTCTCTCTACCTCAGTCTGCCTAAACATTCCCAGGGTCACTGAAGGACAGCAGGGGTTTGGACCCTACTCCATCAGAGCCTTTCTTCTCAGATTTACGTGAGGAGCATCAGAGATGACCCAGTAGTGAAGAGCACACACTGCTCTTGCAGAGGGCCAGTTTAGTTCCCAGCACCCATACCAGGCTCACAACTGCCTATAACTCTAGCTCCAGGGGATTGAGTGCCCTCTTCTGGCCTGCATGAGTACCCACACTCATGTGCGCATACACACACAATTAAAAGTAAATCTTAAAATTAAAAAAAAAATTCACTTTAGAAGCATTAGAGTGAGTTGAACTATCTTTTTAGGGTGTGACTTAAACCATGAGAGCCAATATCCAGGAGAATTTAGATTTTCCTGCCTTTGAGGTTCACTGGAAGCCAAGCTAAGGTGTAAGAAGCTGCATAGGCATGGAAGACAGGGGATGAGTGAGAACACCTCACACCAACAGTGCCTGCAGGGATTAAACTTGGCATTACAAGCAGATGCTACAATAGAGAGGAAGTGTCTGGAGGCACTTCTTTTCCTCAATGATTACATCATCAGTGATGGGCTTAGGCTGCTGATTTTGAAAAAATATATAGTTTATGTTATTATCTGCTATAGTCAGTTAAAATAAAACCAAAATTTCACCTTCAGGAGACTCGTTCATACATGTGTGTGTGTGTGTGTGTGTGTGTGTGTGTGTGTGTGTGTGAGAGAGAGAGAGAGAGAGAGAGAGAGAGAGAGGTAACGAGCCACATAGCAAAATGTCGATTAATATAAATGGGTTAATTTCAAGTTTTCAGAGCTAGTTGGGAACAAGCCTAAGCTAAGGCCAAGCTTTTATAATTAATAAAGTCTCCATGTCATTTTTTGGGAGCTGGCAGTACAAAGAAAGACCCGGTACACCACACAGTATTGCTGCTGCTGGCCTTGTTCAGGGAGGTTCTGTTTGCTGGGGTAAGGGTGACGGTGGCAGTTCCTACGGCTGCATGACTGTTCAAGGTGCTGAGGAGTGATTGTTGAATGTTCATAAGTGGGTCATCTCTCCTCCGTCCATCCACATCTCAGAAGAGGAGGCAGGAGAATCAAGGAAGGGATAGAATGTGGTGGAATACTGTCCTCCAGCCAGGACATTGAGGCACAAGACTGGATGGGAGGGAGTGGACGAGGTCCCACTCTTCTTCAGAATACAAAAGTAAGTGCCAGGCAGTGATGGTGAACACCTTTAATCCCAGCACTCAGGAGCGGGAACAGAGCCAGGTGGATCTCTGTGAGTTGGAGGCCAGCCTGGGCTACAGAGCGAGTTCCAGGCCAGCCAGGCTATGCAGAGAAACCCTGTCTTGAACCCCATCCACCACCACCCCATACAAAAGTAGCAACTGCTGGGGATAACACATTTTCTTTGATGATGTACTCACCCATAAATTGCCCCATGTTCTAGGTAACCCATCACCCATGCTCCTATAAGTAACTCTGACTCAATTCTCTGGTTCTCCAAGTTACTTAGATGTCATCATTTCTTGGATCTGTCACTGATGCCCAATCTGGAGTCAACAAGGTTTGTCACAGCTTCCCAGGGAAAGCTCATATAACACACACAGTTTTCCAAAGGGTCTGTTTCACTTCATGCTGTAAACAGTAAGTGACCTAATGCTGGCTATGGTGACCCAATGCCTATGATCTCAACAACTTGAGCAGATCGGGAATCGGAGGCCAGCCTGGTCTACGGTAGCACAGGCTTGTCTACAAGGCCAACAAGAGCCGACAGATGTTGTTTACGGAGTTTCTCTTTAGATCCTAGAACAAAAATAAATTGAGAGTAAATGGATGGAAAAAATAGACTGTGCAAACAGTACTCCTAAGAGAGTTCGAGCAGCTATCTAAATAGCGAACCAAATACTTTAAGAAAATAAATATGCTGGCTGTGGTAGAGGGTACCTGTAATCTCATCATTCAGGTGATAGAAGCCAGAAGATCATTTTGAGGCCTGCCTGGCACACAGAAAATTCTAGGCTAGCATGCTTAAATAAAAGTAAAGTCGGGGAGAAGGCAAGTATTACTAGAGACAGAGGTGGTTTATAATAAAAGGGTCAGGCAGGGTGCTGGTTCAGTGGGTAAAGAGCTGGCCTATTAAGTGTGAGGATCTGAGTTTGAATCTCTAGAATTCCCAGAAAGCCGGGTGCCATACATGGCCACTGTAAACCCAGTACAGAACCCACAGAAGCTTGTGGGTTAGCTAGTCTGGTGTATGCAGCGGTAAAGAGGCTGTCTCAGACAAGGTTGTAGGACGCACGCACGCACGCGCATATTAGCATAACAATCATAAATATATGTATGTACCTAACAACACAGCCTTCAGATGCTTTGGTGCAATAATCATGGCTAGAGGCATGAGTTGTTTTAGCCCTGGTCAACTAAACAGTTCTTCTGGGATATACTGCTTCAAAGTTCTAAAAGAAGTTTAAGTTTTTTCCCAGGTTATTATTTCTTTTAGCACAGTGACCTCTACTGGTACATATGTAAGTTAAAACACAGTTCCCGCTGTTGCAGAGTGGTGCTTTGCCTAGAGAAACCTGGAGGATACCTAAAGTCGGCCCCTGAGCTTCTGTGTGCAACCAGGCCAATGTCAGTTCCCAGTTAGGAAAAAACAGAGGCCCAAAGCAGTGGTTTTCAATCCAGTTGCGTTATTAGGAGCAGCAAGAGGCTTTTGCACTTCTAACATGACTGATCCATTTGTTTTTAAGGTAGAATCTTTTGTTGTTGTTGTTGTTATTGTTGTTTTTCAACACAGCGTTTCTCTGTGTAGCTTTGTGCTTTTCCTGGAACTCACTCTGTAGCCCAGGCTAGCCTCAAACTCACAGAGATCCTCCTGGCTCTGCCTCCCGAGTAAGGTAGAATCTTTTTAAAGTCCCTAAATGATCCTATTACAAACAGGGATGAGAGCAATTACCCTACCAGTTTTCCTTAAGTGTCTCACTATGATTGCCAATATTGCATATACTAAGTACGCAAATGTGTTTATTCCCTAGTTCACAAGCACCTTCTTCATTAATAAGCCACAGAGAATAGTCTTCAAGACCAGAAGCAGTATCTTGGTGTCTTAGTCAGGGTTACTATTGCTACAATGAAACACCATGACCAAAAGCAACTCCAAGAGGAAAGAGTTTATTTGGCTCAGGCTTCATCATCACTGTTTGTAGCTAGAGTTTTCCTGCCTGGCCCAAAGTCAGGACAAATCTCTCTCACCTGCCAGTCCCACAGCCGCTCAGACCCGACCAAGTAAACACAGAGACTTATATTGGTTACAAACTGTATGGCCGTGGCAGGCTTCTTGCTAACTGTTCTTACAGCTTAAATTAATTCATTTCTATAAATCTATACCTTGCCATGTGGCTCGTGGCTTACCGGCATCTTCACATGCTGTTTCTCATCGTGGCGGCTGGCAGTGTCTCTGACTCAGCCTTCCACTTCCCAGCTTTATTCTCCTCCTTGTCCCGCCTACAATTCCTCCTGCCTGACTACTGGCCAATCAGTGTTTTATTTACCAACCAATCAGAGCAACACATTTGCCATACAGAACATCCCACAGCAACTGTTCATCACAGAAGAAGTCAGGACAGGGACTCCAGCAGGGCAGGATCCTGGGGGCTGGAGCTGGCATAGAGGCCATGGAGGAGTGCTGCTTACAGCTTGCTCTCCATAGTTTGTTTGTGGTTTTTTCTTTCTGACCGGTTTCCCCTCCCCTCTCTTCCCATTCCTTCCTCCGACCTTGTACAATCCTTCCTCCCTCTCCTCAACACGATTCCTTGGGCTCAGCCCAGTGCTTGGTGTGGATCTCTGCATCTTTGATAACTATGGGACCCAAGCAGCAGCTTGGCTATACTTGCCGTGACATGCTCTATAAAAATCAGCTAAAAGGTAGGCCTGAGTTTTGGTTTACTGGCAGGCAGTACCTGGATCCAGGAAAAAACATAAACTGACACCACCCAGGGAGGAATAGCATCTAAGGGGAAGTACCTGACATTCCAAACATTAAGTAAGATCTCCAGATGTCCCAGTCCAACATACACCTAATTGCCTTTTGCCAAGACACCCCTAGACAAATGTCAGCCCATCAGGGTCCTGAACCCTGGGAATCCCCTCACCCCCAACCTCTACTATGATAAAAACCCTACCCTGCACTCTCTGTTCTCACCCCATTTGTTGGACAGACTGAGACCAAGCTTGAGCTTGAAATAAAGGCTCTTTGCTTTTACATACGGATTCGGATCCGGTCTCTGTGGTGAGTCTTTTGGGAGTCCCGAGATGTGGGCATAACAATGACAACTGGGATAGTTCCCAGTCTGAGTACAGGAGATGGCCAGTTCACAGCATGCTTTCTTATAGAACCTGGGACCACCAGCCCTGGGATGGCACCACCCACAATGGGCGGGTCCCTCCCACATCAGTCACTCACTAAGAAAATGACCTACAGGCTTGCCTGCAGCCAGATCTTGAGGCATTTTCTCAATGGAGGCTCCTTTCTCTCTCTCTCTCTCTTTTTTTTTTTTTTTTTTTTTTTTTCCGAGACAAGGTTTCTCTGTGTAGTTTTGCGCCTTTCCTGGAACTCACTTGGTAGCCCAGGCTGGCCTCAAACTCACAGAGATCCGCCTGGCTCTGCCTCCCGAGTGCTGGGATTAAAGGCGTGCGACACCACCGCCCGGCCCCTTCTCTCTTATGACCCTAGCTTGTGTCAAATTGACATAAAAATGGCCAGGACACAAGGTAAACTGGCCATGGCAACTCCACCAATAATCTTAGTACTCTACATTTTCACAGGTATTTGTTTTAAAAATCTAGAAAGTTACAGAGAAATGTTTAAACTGGGGGTTGACGAAGACTTTATTAAATCATAATGAGTAAACATTTGAGGCTTTAATGATCCAGCTATGCAGACACGATAATAACCTTGTGTAAATGTATAATTTTTTTTAAAGTCATAGACAGTTGGTAAATGAGACCGTGAGTATATTCCAATAAATCTTTAAGGATTTTTTTAAAAGATTTATTTATTTATTATGTACACAGAAGAGGGTGCCAGATCTCATTACAGATGGTTGTGAGCCACCATGTGGGTGCTGGGAATTGAACTCAGGACCTCTGGAAGAGCAGTTGGTGGTGCTCTTAACCTCTGAGCCATCTCTCCAGCCCCATCTTTAAGGATTTTACAGTTTGAATTTCACTTAATTTGTCACAAACGTTGGGACTTCTGAGTGTTCAACCGCTTCAAACTGTTAAACTTTCTAAAAAACAGAAGCAGGCCAAAATTGGCTTAAAGGCAACCCAAGCTGTCAAAGGAAAGACCTTTTTTTCCACGATTTACTGGATGTGTGGATGCGAATGCCATGGTGCACTTGGGGAGATGAGGAGACAAGTGGAGGGGATTGGTTCTCTCCTTCCAGCACTTGGATTCTGGGGGACTGAACTGCGGTCATCCAGTGTAGCGGCGAGTACCTTACTGTGGAGCCTTCTCAGCGGCTGGGGAAAACTATTCACCCACACCAATCGTATTAGCTACTTCCCTCAGCACACCAAATAGCCGACAGAACAACTTAGAGGCAGAAGGGCTGACTCTGGTTTAGTGTGAGGGTACAGTCCTTCACACGGGGGAAGGACATGGTGACTGGTCACATTCTGCCTAAAGACAGGACAGTGATAAATGCTCCGGCTTCGTTTACTTTTCCTTTGTATTCAGCCTGGGCCCCCAACCCATAGAATGGCTGCCCAGTCAATGTGAGTCTTCTCAACTCAAACCCGTTCTAGAACGTCCCTCAGATATGCCAGGTCTGTCACCCATAGGGTCCTGGGATCAAACTCGGGTTGTCAATCTTTCCCGCAAGCATCTCTACCCAAGCAGCCATCTCGCTGGCCTCATAGGCCATGATTGGCCACTGGTGATCAATACAATCTTCTGCTCCTCCTCCCTCCCTGGACTGTGGGAGAATGCAAGAAAGTCCCAACTCTGTAATTATTTTTTCCGTCTTGTGGGTGACCAACATCCATCCTGAAGCTTATCTAGGGGTCTCCAGCCGTATAAGTCAATTTATTGATAAGTCAATTTATCATGCATTAAAAGGATACAGAACAAAAACATCATTTCGGAGATTTTAAGGGGTCTGAAAAGGTTTTAGATTTGTGCCAAGATGTGGAAGAAAACTATTTCAGAATGACAGTGATCCAAATCAAACTATAAACATTGGAATAGATGTATCTTAGAAGAGTGAGCTGTTAATGGAGCTCTGGGACTGTGCTGACATCCTCCCCACACAGGATGAGCCAACTGACCATTTACCTTTCTCTCAGCTGTACATAGTATTATCCCTGAAGACTGATTGATTGATACAGGGTCTCACTGTGTAGCCCTGGCTGGCCTGGAATTTTCTATGTAGATCAAGCTGGCCTTGAACTCAGAGACCTACCTGCTTTTGCCTCCCAAGTGCTAGGATGTGCAGATTTTATTTTTTTAATGTCTTGAAACCTTACTGTTGTCTAGGACGGATTTCTTTTCTTTTTTTAAATATTTACTTATGTACACAGTGTTCTCTCTGCATGTATGCCCGCACGCCTGAAGAGGGCACCAGATCTCTCCAGCTCCCTAGGACAGATTTCTTAAAAGATAGGTTATTAGGGCAGGAGAGGTGGCTCAGAGGTTAAGAGCACTGGCTGCCCTTCTAGAGGTCCTGAGTTCAATTCTCAGCACCCACATGGTGGCTCACAACCATCTGTAATGATAAGATCTGGTGCCTCTTTGTGGCGTGCAGGCGTATGTGCAGACAGAACACTGCATACATAATAAATACATAATAAATCTTGGGCTGGAGAGATGGCTCAGAGGTTAAGAGCACTGACTGCTCTTCCAAAGGTCCTGAGTTCAGTTCCCAGCAACCACATGGTGGCTCACAACCATCTGTAATGAGATCTGGTGCCCTCTTCTGGCCTGCAGTCATACATGCTGTATACGTAATAAATAAATAAATCTTTAAAAAAAAAAAAAAAAAAAAAAAAATAAATCTTTTTTTTTTTTAAGATACCTTGTTAACAGAGTCCTTGAATAGTGCTTGACCCAGACACTTTTATTTTATTTTTTGGTTTTTCGAGACAGGGTTTCTCTGTATAGCTTTGCACCTTTTCCTGGAACTCACTTGGTAGCCCAGGCTGGCCTTGAACTCACAGAGATCCGCCTGGCTCTGCCTCCCAAGTGCTGGGATTAAAGGCGTGCGCCACCACCACCCAGCGACCCAGACACTTTTAAACCTTAGTTATTTTGAAGCACAACCAAGGGCTTCCTGTTGGGATATGGGGCAGCTGACAGTCATGACATGGGAGCTCTTAGGCCATCCACTTAACCAGGCTCTCGCCTGGCTCACCAGCTCTGTAGACTTCCTGCACATACCTTTTGCATAACAATTTCCCAGACCCTTTCTGAGCAGCGCTTTCAAGACCAGAATTCAGGGTTGGTCCAGACGAAAATCTTTTGTGTGGGGGTGTTTTGTCTGCATGTATGTATGTGTCCTATGTGCATGTGGTGCCCACAGAGACCATCAGATCCCCTGAGACTAGAGTTACAGGTGGTTATGAGACACTGTGAGTGCTGGGAGTCCAACCTGGGCAGTCTGAAGAGCATTGTTCTCAAGTGCTAAACCATCTCTCCCAGCACCCCCGAGGAGAAGCATCTTGTGCTAGAGTTACAAAACAGAGACAAAGTCAGTCTCATAGGCACCTGAAACAAAACAAATGCTTTTAATTGATACAGTGATTAAGTTTCAATTTCATATGTTTAGCTTCTAAAAATTAATTAGAATTCAAGTAATTAAATTTATGCATTTAACCATTAACATTTTCACTCAGGTATCTAAGTGTTAATCAGTATATACACAATGAAATAAAATATAAGCAGTGAACACTGGGGAGGCAGGCAGGCAGATTTCTGAGTTTGAGGCCAGCCTGGTCTACAGAGCAAGTTCCAGGACAGCCAGGGCTGTTACACAGAGAAACCCTGTCTTGAAAAACAACAAATATATATATAAAACACACACACACACACACACACACACACACACACACACACACACACACACACATATATATATATATATATATATATGCACACACACAACAAAATGCTGCCTGTTGTCACAATGTATCTTGTGGTGACTTATATGCAAATAAATTGATAATACTTAACATAAGAGTCCCACTGGCCAAGTTCAATTATATTGAAACTAACCTAATTAAAGCACTTTGTTAAATGTATGAAAATGTCCTAAGCCTATTATTTTGTATAACTAAAATGTGGTAATTTAAAAGAAAAAAACATTGTGATACCAGTTTAAGACAAAATTTGTAAAAAAATCTTAAGTTTGAAAGCCCACCAGAGGCAATATGGAGACTCAGGCATGCCTACACATTGCCAACAGGAAAACTAACAACATCCACCAAAAATAAAAGTGTACACATACCTTTTGACCCAGAAACTGGAGATTATTCTGGATATGCATGCTCATCCAAGCAAAGCTGGGTAACTACATTTACTTAAACATGTAACAATAGTAATTAGAAATAATAATTGAAGATTCATCAGTAGGGAACCAGATTCCCATTAGGACTCTCCTCAAAAAACCTCTAGGAATGTCAGGTGTGGTGCACAAACCTTTAATCCCAGCACAGGAGGCAGAGGCAGGCAGATCTCTGAATTTGAGGCCAGCCTAGACTACACAGTGAGTTTCAGGACAGGGCTATGTAGGGAGACCCTGTCTCAAACAACATAAAAACCAATTCCATTTAAAAAAAAAAAATTGGCCACCACAGCCAGGCTTGGTGGTACATACCTTTAATCCCAGCAGAGGCAGGTGGATCAATCTAAATTTAAGGCCAGCCTGGTCTACTAACAAATTCCAGGCCAGTGAGGGTTATATAGTGAGACTCAATCACAAACAAAAAAGGGGTGCTGGAGAGATGGCTTACTGGTTAAGAGCACAGTTACTCTTACTGCGGACACCCACATTGTGGCTTACAAAAATCTGCAACTCCAGTTCACCAATGCCCTCTTCTGACCTCGCTATGGGCACTAGGCACACATGGTACATACATACATGCAGGCAAACAGTCATACACATTAGAAGAAAAAAAAAAAAAAAAAAAGGCCGGGCGGTGGTGGTGGTGCACGCCTTTAATCCCAGCACTCTGTGAGTTCGAGGCCAGCCTGGGCTACCAAGTGAGTTCCGGGAAAGGCGCAAAGCTATACAGAGAAACCCTGTCTCGAAAAACCAAAAAAAAAAAAAAAAAAAAAAAAAAAGGCTAAAGCCCCTTAATATATCTTTCACCAAAGAAAATGTTGAAGCCACAAGATGCTCCACAGCACATGCTGGTCAGAGAAATGAAAGCTCTAACAAGCTACCACTACACATACAGGCCGAAATCTAGAACCCTGACTAAGAATGAGGAGCAGCAACAGCAACTATGGCCGTTTACTGCTGGGGATGTCTCTTGAAAGGCTGGCAGTTTCTTCTAAACATATTGAGCGCTGTAGTTAAGATCTAGGAGGGGAGCATGTCTACTTGTATTCTCTTGACTGAAAATTGTCTTCCTCTACGCAGCTTTGAAAGAGACATACAGGGTGAGGAGGAAGAGGTCATCCGTTCAGCCAGATGAGATCAGCCATATTAACGCTGGAGTTCAACTGGGTGACAGTTCACCTTCACATCCAAAAGTAAATACAATCATGCTCCTTGCTATTTACCCAAGGGGGTTACATTTAAATGTCTACACAAAGACACCACTTTCATGGTGGAGTAGCTTTACCCTCAATTACCTAAACTAGGAAGTAACAAAGACATCCTCCAGCAGGCACATGGAACTGGAGGAATATCCAACTATTACTCAGCACTAAAAAGAAATGAGCTATCAAGCCACACACACAAAAAAAAACGGCAGTTAGCCGGGTGGTGGCGCATGCCTTTTATTCCAGTACTCGGGAGGCAGTGCCAGGCGGATCTCTGTGAATTCGAGGCCAACCTGGGCTATAGAGTGAGATCCAGAACAGGCACCAAAACTACATAGAGAAACCCTGTCTGGAAAAAAAAACAAACAATGGGGACATTAAAGGTAAAAATGCCTAACACTAGGTTTCAAGGAGAAAGAAAAAAGTATTGCTAGGATTTGGTACATCTGCAGTCCCAGATACTCAAGTCGTAGGCGGCAGCAGATCACTGGAGCCCAGTCCGCAGCTTAACAGAGGGTTCAAAACCACAAGAATGAACATGTTCCTTGTCTCCTACCAGATGAATAAACCAGAATAAAGTACTAATTTCTGAACCCAGAGAGATGGGGGTCATAGCAATTTTGTTGTGGAGACCAATTTCCTTCAATAATTTCATTACAGTAAACTGACCAAGTATAAAAAAACCCTCCCATTTTGCTGAGTTAAGGTAACTCTAAGTGTTCAACCTGCCTACTGCTGCTTCTTTCCTCTATTTTAGAATTAAAAGCTCTTGCCAGGCCTGGTGGCCCCAAATCTTTAATCCCAGCACGCAGGAGGCAGAGGCAAAGAGAGACCTCTTGAACTCAAAGCCAGTCTGGTCTGCAAAGAATTCCATCCAGGCCGGGCTGTGGTGATGTACACCTTTAATCCCAGCACCCGGGAGGCAGAGAGCCAGGCTGATCTCTGAGTTTGAGGCCAGCCTGGTCTACAGAGTGAGATCAAGGATAGGCACCAAAACTACACAGAGAAACCCTGTCTCGAGAAGAAAAAAATAAATAAAAATTCCAGGACAGCCAAGGCTGTTATACAGGGAAACTCTGTCTCCAAAAAACCAATAAATAAAAAAATTAAAAGCTCTGAAGCCAGCCAGTAATGGCTTGTAATCTCAGCACTCAGTGTGTTCAAGGTCAGCCTGTTACAACAGAGTTGAGAACAGGTGAGATTGTAAGACTGTCTCGAAAAAGTAAAATGGAGAAAAGCAGGGAGAGTTCCAGGTCAGTCTGGGCTATACCTTGAGGTTGATGGGTATGGTGGCACACACCTTTAATCCTGGTACTCAGGAGGCACAGGCAGGTGGGTCTAAATCAGCCTGGGTTACACAATGAAGACTTTATCTCAACCCCTCTCAACCCAATACAGACTAACTAGAGTGAGACCCTACCCTCAAAACAGTTCTGTATTTCGGTATTTTTATACTAAAATAGTACAAACCTAGTCATTAGCCATTTTATCTTTGGATTTTCCCATCTTCACCCTCCAAATACTCCACAGCCAAGTCTAATATTTAACTTAATCAACTGTGCCAACTGCCAATTTGATACTTTTTGGGCCTTCTCAACATGAACAAAGGGGCTCATTATTGCTGAGGACTCAGGTTGGGTTCCCAGCATTACCAGGTGGCTCACATCACCTGTTAGGTTTCAAGGAATCCAGTAATACTGTCTTCTCCAAGCATCTGTACTGTATCTTAAAAAATTAATCTTTAAGAAAAAGAAAAACTTGGTCACTTGATAGTTTGTTCAAAGCCTGATGGGGGAGCTCTGGGCATCCCTTATTCTATATCCAATGATAAGGTCCCAGGCTGAACCAGGTAGTAGTGACACACCCTTGACCCCAGCAGTCAGGAGACAGAGGCCAGCCTGGTCTACAGACTTCCAGTCAGGGCTACACATAAAAAACCTGTCTGGTGTTGGTGGTGCGGTGTATATGGGGGCGGGGTGGGGGTGGGGGTGTTCAGGTAGTCCAGATTAGACTCCATCTCAAGATCAGCCTCCAGAATGCCAATACACGTGTCACTATGTCTGGTCTCAAACATACTATATAGCCTATGACGACCTTGGGGCTCCTGATCTTGGCTCCATTACTCCCCAAAGGCTAAAATCATAGTTACCACAAACTTTCAAAACGGGGCCTGAGCTACTAAACTATAACTTGAAAAGTGAATGAAATAGGATCAGCACTTTTCCTGTCTGTCTAGTAGTGGTAGTTACAACCTAAAAAATAAAATTAACTGCATTGAACAGCAGATTGGAACAAGATTGGTCTATACAACCAATGCTCTTGTAAAGGCAGCAGAACTGTTTCCTAGCATAGATTTTATTTTATCCCATCCCATCCCATCCCTTCAGGCTATCATACCTAGAACGCTACTAGTTTATCTTAAAAGCTACAGGGTTGATTGGAACTTTTGGCTCAGATACCATACGTCCAAAAACCGAGTATCAGGATTATTTGTTCAATCTCTGCAGATTTATTGAACAAACTTAATTTTCATCGAATACAGAATTAAAGCTAACCAAGTGCAACAGATAAGTCTGCCCGTTACACATATAGCTTCATACCAACCATGTATTCAACCAACCAAATTCTAACAACAAAGAACCCAAATGACTTCCAACACACTAGTGACCACTCAGCCAAATCAATTTGAGGCAGACCAGTGTTCAAGTTGCAACACCATCAGACAACTTTGTCGGAAAAGCCTAAAATGGACAAGTACAGAATCCTGTGCTACTTGTTCTTACACCAAGGCTAAGAAATACAGTAAAAAGTTTGTTCAAAAACTCAAAACGACTGTTCTGTTACTGTCCTTGGGTTTAGTATACTTCAAAGTTTGAGTAAGAATCTACTGGCTATACCATTCTAAGGTCTACCAGATACTATTAAAAAAACAAAAGAACAAAACAAAAGCTACATGAAATGCTGCTAAATATGTAAGGTTTACAAAACTGCTGTCTCATTAACATTTTTTTTCTTAACATCTCTTTATACCAGCTTGGCAAAATAGAACAATGTTTGTTGTCAGGAACTGCAAAATCTAGCTCAGATATTACCAGGTTTTTTGCCCAGGATAAGGCAATCCATTCAAAGGAACAGAGTATTGGGGCTTAATAATTTTGCAAAGCTGGTTTACAGGGTTTTGTTCCAAATTCAGACAATTCTTCAAACATGCATTTTTGGTATTAAATTGGCTGTTTGAAAGAGAGAAAAAAAAGTACATTGAGCAGAAATCACCTCAACTTAATAGTCTGAAAACACACAGCTACTAAAATCTCAGCCTCTAGAGATCAGTTTCTTTCTACTTGACATTTACGGTAAATTCCTGTCATGCACCCATTTATAGGCTAAATCAGTGGTCCCTCTAGCTTGGTATTTTGAGATTGTTAGTTTGACTTCTAGGTAACACCAATTCTCAGTTAGGGATCTGCCATGATGCATTCACGCTATTAACAGGACTCAAGATCATTTAACCCAAAGGTATAAGGGTAAAATGGAATTTTCAAAGTCCTTTAAGATCCTGGCCAGTGTCATGTACAGAACAGTTAATGATGTTTCATACTTAACCAACATCATTAAACTTTGAGTATAAGCCAATACACATAATAAAAATTGTCTTGACACCTGATGTTACCAAACTGAAAAGTATTAATATTGAACACAAATCAAAAATCTAGTTAGAAACATTTTATTTAAATGTGCCAAATAAAAACCCACATTTTCAGACCATAAGATGTTAATACATTCAACAAAAACAATATTTAACTGCTGTGAATTATACAGAGCAATAACCCAGATCCATTTGGATTAGATGGTTGATGATCCTTCCCAGGTTACATTTTTACAGACATAACAAATCCCTTATAATAATGTAAACAAAATAACTTTTCCCTAAAGGGTGAACTTGAGAACTTCAGTCCATTCTTTCAGGACTTGCACTTCTTCGTGGACTTCCTGATGGGGAACGACTAAAAAGAAAATGAAGTTTGGAACCAATTAGTGTAATGAAGCTTCCTCCTTCTTGTGTACAAGTCAGCAATTCAGTATTTCAATACACTTATAGGGATCAAATTCCTATGGCCAAAGCCCTAACACAAATTTATACATTTCCTTTTACCTTGCTTGGTATAATTCTTAAAGATCCTTATTTTAATTTCCTATGTGGGTTCTGTGCACACAAATGCAAGTGCCTGGGGAGGCCAGAGGTATGAGATCTCCACCTGACATGGGTGTCAGGAATTGTTTCTAGAGGTGTTCTGGAAACAATAGTAGGTACTCTCAACCACTGGGCCATTGCTCCAGTCCCAGTATTAGGCTTTTAACAACCAGTCAACAGAGCCAGGCGGATCTCTGTGAGATTGAGACCAGCCTGGTCTACAAAGTGAGATCCAGGACAGGCACCAAAAACACCACAGAGAAACCCTGTCTCGAAAAAAAAAAACACAAGAACCAGTCAAAATTGCAAAGTTATATTAAATAGGACAACTATTTGAAGTTTAAGGGGTGGGTCATTAAGGGATATCAGACAGGAATAATTTAGTTGCAAGATTTCAATTTGCAACTATTTAGGATTTGTTTTTCATTATGTGGACATTTCCTTTTTAGCTATTATACACACAGGAGAAAAAAAAACATGTTTCTTAAGCATAACAATTCCTACAACTAAGGACAAAAGACTAAAACACCTTATATTTCTCCAACATTTATGGTTATTTCCAACTAAAGTTAACTAATGCAAAATAAAAAGCCATTACTTAAAATGTTAATAATACCCAATCTATACAGCACCAATTCTTCAAAGAGTTCAAAGACCACTAAGTTAAGTTCTCCCAAGAGGCCACAATTTTGACAAGATTTGGCAACAAAACATTTTTGCTTACCTTCTCTTAGGAGATGGAGATCTGGATTTTGATCGGCTGTCAAAACATGAAAAATTCTAGTAAGAAAAGGCACTAACGAATCTTTTCTCTATAGTCCTACTACAAAACAAACCCTAAAATTATCTTAACATTAAAATGTCATATTGCAGCTAAAATTTCAGTGCCTATGACATTTCTTTTAAAAAGGAAATCTTAAAATGGTCTACATTTTCACAAAATGAGTGAACTGCTATATTATTACAGTTCTTTTACATTAAGCTATAAAGTACATTCTTCAGACTGCTATGTACCTACAATTTTTAAGGCCTCTTAACCTCCAAAGTCATGTGAAGTCACATAATACTAACTTCTCCATGATTTCAGCCAAATAGGCCATGTATAAATGAAGTTCTCATTTGGGTTACAATAAGGTAGTTATTTCTACCTAACATTCAAGCTTTGGGCTAACACCCAATTTTTAATAATTTACAACACTTTGAACTCTTTGGATATTGGTGCTATATAATTAAGAGCACTAAATCAGATTGTTTACCCTACCTGCTTCTTGGTCGTGAAATAGACCTGGATCTTGATCTGGACCTTGAACGGGATCTTAATAAAAAGAAAAGAGAACACAATTACACAAGCATTCTTTTAGAAGGGAGCACCTTTCCAGGCAGTATAGACAAGGATAGGGGAGCTAAGACAAGTGCTGCATGACTTGACACCTTACACCCACCCTATGCAGTACAAAAGATCAAATACAAAGAATACCACTATTTCAAACACCTGCTTCTGTCATACACAATCGGGCACTACTCCTGTGCAAGTGCAATAGTCCCATTTTCAAACACTAATAACCAAAATTTACACAGGGTTCCATCTGAGAAAATTGCTGACTTTTTATTGTTACCACTGTTGAAGGTCCTTAATTTGTCAAACCAAGTTAGGTTGACTATATTTTTTAAAAACCTTGAGATCATATAATTAAACTGCAATAATTTTCTTAAATTGGTAACTCAATTATTGTATCTAAAGGTTTTGATATTAAACAGCAGTAAAGGCCAGTGACTTTTATATACAACTGCTTCTGCATCTGTAGTACAAATTCCTTATTTATGAAATGTATCCAAATGTAAGGTTTTCTCTTATCCAGCTGGTGTGGCGGCATACAATTTTAACCGCAGCACTCAAGAGGCAGCAGACAGATCCAGTCTCAAATGTACTCATTCCAAAAATGTTTTAAATCTTTACACTTCACTTACTGACTTTATGTTTGTGTACGTGAATGCCATTAACCTTCCAGAATTCAGAAAGCAACTGTGGGAACTGTTTCTCTCCTCCCCCAATGCGGGGGTGGGGGGTGGGGTAGTGTTCTAGGTTCAAGATGGCAAGCTCTATAGCCTAACATTTTCCTTTTTTTTTTAAAAAGGTATATTATTTATTTAACTTTATGTGCATTGGCATCAGAGCCCCTGGAACTGGAGTTACAGATAGTTGTGAGCTGCCATGTTGGTGCTGGGAATTGAACCCAGGTCCTCTGAAGAGCAACCAGTGCTCTTAACTGCTCCAGCTCCACCAAATATTATCTTTTAGTCAGTTAGCATCAGGAATTATTGACTTTTTTATTCTGTTCTGAGGTGGGGTGTGAACCTCATTATGCTCTCCTTCTGTCTTCAAATCCCCAGTGCTGGGACTACAGTAGTGTATCACATTATAATAAATAACCTTTACATCTCAAATATTCTGAAGTATCTCATTTAAGATACTTCACTGTGTCATTAAGACATGACAAACCATCATCTACAAGTAAGCAGGAAAAATGTGTTACATACTGGAAATACCTCGATCCTTTTATGGAACCAGACCTAGATCTTCTGAGTGAAGCTGATCTTGATCTCCGAAGAGACACAGACCTTGATCTTCGAGGAGATGCTGATCTTGACCTAAAAATTAAAAGAAATTCTAAGCCCATCTCTTCCTTTTGTTTTACTTGCTAAAACTTGAATTTTAGCTGTGTGGTGTTGGCACATAATTGTAATCCCAGTAATAGAGAGGCAAAGGCAGGTGGATCTCTGTAAGTTCGAGGCCAGCCTGGTCTACAGAACAGTTCCAAGACAGAGCTCTTAGAGAAACCCTGTCTCAAAAAAACAAAATAAACCCTTGAATTTTACAAGATTTCTCACCTCCTTCCCCGGCTCCTGCTGCGTGAGCGCGAGTATCGCCTTCCCCTGGATCGGGAATGTGATCTAGATCTTGACCTATTTTTCAAGTTAGAAAATTATAAAATATTAGACCATAACTCAGTTTTAGTGTTTGTGTACCTCTGCTGAAATCAAATCTCAAACTATTTAAAATTTAGTATCTCATTTGGAAAAACTCTGGGCCTATAATTTTTTTTTTTTTTTACTACCTAAAAAAAGATTTGTTAAAAGCTGAATTACAACTTAGAATTACAAAATATAAAGCACCATAATGTGTATTTAAAATAAACCTTGCAAGTTTGCAGGTCGACCCTCTTTGGCCCATGGTCTAGTAGTAGGTCTAGTAGATCTAGACGATCTAGAAGTATCTATAGCCGATCGCTGCATCTAGATGTTTTCTTCAATCTAACGACGATCAAACTGACAGCCAAAAGAGCCAGGTGAGGCTTGATTGACGCAAGAAGATTTTTCTAGTTGGGAATGTGGTCAATCTGGTGTTCCTCTTTCTAAAGCGGAGGGGGCCCCAATTGTAAGCCAAATTTACTGTTACGGCGATCACCGACTCAAATTTTCTGCCCTTTAAAGAATAAGGTGAAGCTAGGTGTAGATGACTCGAGGGGATCTGGCCTCTTATGCTGATCACCTCAAGGTCTAGGAGGATCTTAATTGTCGGATTTGCAAGGCGCCTCAGCATGATATCATAAGGCTCGTGACATTCTGAATCAAGGCGACTGACTCAAACGAAGAAACCTGAAAGGTTTTGACCAGGTTGATTATTAATATATTAACATTTTTAATTAAACAAAAATTGTAAAATACACCTGTACAATTAACATTCAAGTTTATAGAAAAACACTAGTTTCTGCCTTGCTAATTAATAAAAGAATTACTTTGATTAACTAGAATACCAACCATTCCCTTATTAATTAAATACCTGCTTCTTCTTCGACGGCTATAGCGATGACAGTCATAAGCATAATGTCCCTTTTCACCACACTCATAGCATCTATCATTAGGATCAAAGGGACGTCGGGCAGGTGGCCTATCAAAACGAGATCTCCGAGGCATGCCTGTCGATAATTCAACCCTCACTCGAGAACCACAAATCACCCTACAAAAGAATGAGAAAACACTAAAGTTAAAACATTCATGCGATTCTTCTAAATTCAAAAGAACTATCAACACACTACACTTTCCCCTTTAGAAGCTTTGTCTTTGTTTGCAAAGCTCTTCAAATTGCACTTTTGGTCTTAAATCTTAAAATTATCAGGCACCTGTAATGCCAGCACTACAGGCTGGCTCCAACACTACCTGAGCTTTATGATAAGTTCCAGGCCAGCATAGGTTGGAGAGACAGCCAAAATACAATGCCCCCTCCACCGAGAAATCTAAGATTAGCACCAAGATTATGATCTAGTCCACAGGAATATTTTAATAAAGTTCTAGAACAACCCACTTACTTCCCATCCAATCCTCGAACTGCATCTTCTGCATCTCTAGGATCTTCAAATTCCACAAAGGCAAATCCTGGAGGATTTCTGGCGATCCATACAGTTCTTAAGGGCCCATAGTAACTGAATGCCCTTTCTAACTCTCCTTTGCCAGCACCAGTTCCCAGGTTACCGACATATACCTTGGTTTCTGTTTAAAAATGCAAACAGAACAAACGTTATTCCAAGTGTACCTTAAGTCTGATTCATTTCCTTACAACAGACTATCCTTAAAGCTGTGCAAGGTACAGTGTTTTGTTTTGGGGGTGTTCAAGGAGACTGGAGCCAGTAAGTGATCTACTACGGAGCCACACTCCAAATATTTATCTATCCATCGCTCAAGTGACTTTCAGGCCTTCAGCCTCCCTGAGGCAGATGGGACTAAAAGGCAGGCATGCGCCACCAAGCCCTGGCTCCTTTTATTTGGCGCTCTCCGCCAACGGTTAAACCGTAGCCCTAATCACCCCGTGAAATGATGAAAGCCCGACTCGTGACCGAGTTCTGGCGTTCTTCAAGGGTGGAAACCTCGGCAAGACGCTGCAAAGGAGCGTGGTGGCGAAGAGGCGTGGGGTGGGCCCCGCCTCCCCCCACCCCGCAGTCCCCCGGCCGCGGGGAGAGAGAAGGTCTCCCGCTTAGCAGGGCCGCCCCGGATCCCTTGTCTTCCCGAGCAAGCGCAGGCTCACCCCAACCCCCGCCCCAGAGCCAGAAGCCACGCTGGAAACGGCTTAAAAAAAAAAAAAAAAGCAGGAAAAAGGAAAAAAAAAAAATAAAGCCATCGCCGGTCGCCACAACCATCTTTTCCCCTCCCGCCCGCTCCATTCCGCCACCTCAACCCGCTGCTGGGGCGACGCAGCGGCCGCCCGTTCCGTCCCGCTCTCCAATCCTCCAAAACCCAGCTCTCGACGCCCAGCTGCTGCTTCTCCCCCCAACCCCCGGCTCCAGTGGCGGGAAAAAGCGCTGAGGAAATGCGCCACCACGCTCGTCCAATGTGCTCAAAATGGCAGCCGCGGCCGCCGAGGGCGGGGGGTGAGGGGGGAAGGCGGCGGCGGCGGCGGCGGCGGCGGCGGCGGCGGGCGGCAGTGCGGGGAAGGGCAGCCCCGCGGCGGCGGGCGCCCCACACCAGCTTCCCGCCCGGGGCCCGCGGGGCCCGCACGTCCCCCAGCGCCCGAGGCCCTCCGGCGCACACGGGCCCGCTCCCGCTCTCCCTCCTCCTCCTCCACCCCGCCCCCGCGGCCTCCGGCTTCGGCCGGCGTGCGCCCGAGCCGCCATTACGCACGCGGAATAACCGTCTCCAACCGCCGCCGCCGCCGCCGCCGCCGCGGCCTCGCTCTGCTCAGCCCGCCCACAGCACCGTCCTTCTCCCGGGACCGGGACCTGGGGGGGTGGAGGGGGGGGGATGTCCCCAGCCGCTTACCTCCTCCATACCGCCCGTAACGTGACATGATGGCCGGCCCGCGCACTCGGCTCTAGCTCGCAGTGGTCACACACAGCCCGAGTAGCGCGCGGAAGCGGCCGCAGCGACCTTCCCCCGGCGACACTCACCGCGGCACTAACGAGGAAGAGGCCGGAGCCGCGCTTATATAGGCGGCGGGCGGGGGGGGGGATTCTTTTTTTTTTTTCCCTTGCGCATGCGTCGTGCCAACGTTCTGCGCGGCACAAAGGAGCTGGGCGGAAACAGCCCGGAGGCGGAGCGGAGGGGGGGAACTAAGAGGCCGAACTCCAGTCGCGGGCGGAGGGATACGTTTCCATGGGAACGCCAAGATCTCGCCCGTAAACCTGCGGCCTGCGGGGTGGCAGCCTGCTCCCTCCCCTCCCCTTCCCCGTTTCCTGAACCCTAAGGCTCCTCCTTACCCTTCTCCCAAGCCTTCTTCCTCTTCGTTTTAATCTAGGAACGGACAGCGCAAGTTACCGTAGTATATACAGGTGCGTTAGACCGTTCTGTTGGAAGGCTAAAATTTAACCGCTGATGTCGCTGGCGCCACCTCTCGGTGTGGGGTACCTGGCCTAGCCTTCTACTAAGTGATCTTTGAGGCTCGTCGGAGGTAATTAGACTGACCAGAGTGAAAACGCCCCTTACCCCCCCGCCATTCTGCTAATGGTCCTTTGCATCACTGGCCTCCAAAGGGGTGACTCCCCACAGGGATTCTAGTTAATACCTCTCCTATTTGCACCGACGGACAGTCCCTTAACCAGTCAGTCACTAATCTGTCACCAAGTTTGTCCTGAATCCTTGGGAGTTTTGCCAAACAAAGGGATAGAGTTGGGGGGGGGGGGGTGTTCTGGCAATGTTAAAATTGTGTTAAAACTAAAAGTTGGCAAGCTTGCTGAGCCGCGACAATTCTGAAATTACTTGCATCTGAGGCACAAAGTATTTATTTTTCCCTTCTAGTGCTTTGGAGTTTTTAAAGTTGTCTTTGAGTTTTTTATTTAAAACCTTGCAGCTCAGCCACTCAATATACATCAAATAAGTGGAACTCTTGTCTCTATATGGCTTAAATCTGCCTTCGATTTTACACAGTGTTTGCCAGAAGCCAGCTCTAAAAATTGCGTTAAGTTCTTTTTATCAACCACCACAAAACACAGACATTCCGTCACAAATACTTGGAATACTCAAGAGTTGGAAACTTTACACATAAAAGAGGAAATCCTTAGGTATGTGTATTTTTCTCTTTCCAGTCCTCATTCGTTGTGTATAGATGCAAGTGCAGCGTACAGAGAAAAACCTACTTGGTCAAAAAGCATGAGACTCTTAAATGCTACCAATTTCTATATGTGTTGATTTTCAAATATTTCAAATCCTAGTGTCTCAACAAAGTGTCTGATGAGAAAATAGAAACTCTATACAGTATGTTATATCTGTTCTGCCTCTGCTTGCTTGCCACAGGGTCTTCCAGAAGTCCAGGCTGGCCTCAGATTCACTATGTATACAACCTAGAGCTTTTATACATGCCAGAGAAACACTCTTCTAACCTGAACTACATCCCCAGCCCTGGTTTTTTTTTTTTTTTTTTTTTTTTTGGTTTTATCTGCTTCTCTGAGAAAAGCATTAAACAATAACTATGAAGATTTTTATACTCTTCGAAGGAAGGCAATTCTATAAAGCCTTATTAATTTCACTTTTTTGTTTTTTCTAGGTGAGGTTTCTCTGAGTAGCCCTGGCTATCCTGGAACTCGATCTTCGGACTGGGCTAGCCTGGAACTCACAGAGATTCATTCCCCACTGCCTTTGCCTCCCGTGTGCTGGCATTAAATGTGTTTGCCACTGTTCTGGCCTCCAGCTTCAGTATACTTAAGCCAACAAATATTCTATCTAACATTTGCTAATATAAGCTATGGAGTGCCGGGATTAAAGGCATGCCCGGCAGGAATAATTTTTAACATGTTGTGGTTGTTAAATCTTGACAATGTTACCACTTTAAAGTTGAATGTTGTGACACACATCTGTGATCTCAGGGTTAAGGAGGCTGAGACAGGAAAATCAGAGGCCAGTAAGATTAGCATAGGAAGACTCTGTCTTTGAATTAAAAAACAAAAACAGAATGTGTGTGTGTGTGATATTCAAAACCTCTTTACGTCAAAATTTCAAAATGTATCTTCCTATACTAAATTTAACATTTCCAGAAAAAAGTTAAACAGTCATTTTTGGTAGTGGGGTTTGTTTATGGAAACAAGATCTTTCTATAAGATCTTCATCTTCCAGAGTGCTGAGGAAAAAGTTCACTTTTTTTTTTTTTTTTTTTTTTTACAGTAGGGAGATTGAACCTAGTGCCTAAGAGAGGCAGGAGGCCAGGGGAAAGTCCACTTTGAAATCTTGCTTCCTTCAGTGTTTTAGTTTCATTTTTAAATTATTGTTACCATCAGGTCAGAAGAGGAAAATCGTAAAATGAGAAAAGACACGCAATTTCAATCTTTTGTACAGCTATGTCTCTTCTTCTTTTTTTTTTTTTTTTTTTTGGTTTTTCGAGACAGGGTTTCTCTGTGAAGCTTTGCGCCTTTGGGACTCACTTGGTAGTCCAGGCTGGCCTTGAACTCACAGAGATCCGCCTGGCTGTGCCTCCCGAGTGCTGGGATTAAAGGCGTGCGCCACCACAGCCCGGCAAGCTATGTCTCTTCTTAACATAAATAAATAATGTAGCAGGGTGATCGTGGCGCACACCTTTGATCCCAACACTCAGGTGGCAGAGACAGGCAGATCTCTGAGGCCAGCCTGGTCTACATAGATCCAGGACAGCCAAGGCTACACAGAGAAACCCTGTCTCAAAAAAACAACAACCAAAAATAATCTATAAGAATTGTCTTTTAGCCGGGCGGTGGTGGCGCACGCCTTTAATCCCAGCACTCGGGAGGCACAGCCAGGCGGATCTCTGTGAGTTCGAGGCCAGCCTGGGCTACCAAGTGAGTTCCAGGAAAGGCGCAAAGCTACACAGAGAAACCCTGTCTCGAAAAACCAAAAAAAAAAAAAAAAAAAAAGAATTGTCTTTTAGTGTGTATTAATGTGTATTTATGTCTAATTTACATACACTTTTTTTTTTTCTTGAGACAGGGTTTCTCTGTGTAGTGTTGGTGCCTGTCCTGGATTTCGCACTGTAGACCAGGCTGGCCTCAAACTCAGACATCAGCCTGGCTCTGCCTCCCAAGTGCTGGGATTAAAGGCGTGCACCACTGCCTCCCGGTTTACATACATGTTTACATATGCACTGCAGGTTACTCCAAATATCCATGCTCAGCTACATCCTCTTATTCTTTTTCTATATGTCACGATCGTCTGATCCTCCAGAATGCTTTTAGAAATTCTGGGAAAGAAAAGTTTATAGAATGTATAATTCTTTCGTATTATAAAAAAATGAACTTCTCATTAGCTGCATACTACATACACTTCAAACAGTATGAAGGTAGAGAGAGCTGAGTGATTTGATCACCTTCCAAGAAACAGGGCGTGGTAGCTCATGCCTGTAATTCCAGCCTTGAGCCGGCTGAGTTAGGAGAATACTGGGTTTGAGGATAGCCCTAGCTAACACAGAAGACTAGGGGTGGGGTGAGGCAGTGGGGGTATGATAATAAAACTAAGAAGAAACTAATGCAAAACATGGTTAGGAGTTTAAAACAATTCAGGAACTGTCATGTTTTCTGAGGAACACCTTGTTATATTAAAAAATGTAAAAGTACGGAATCTTGATGCCCTTAACAAATCAATCACGTTCTTCCTTCTCTGAAGAAAGCATATTGATAGTGGGACTGGATCAGATGGATGTCTTAACTACAGAGCTAGATTTTTTTTTTTTTTTTTTTTTTTTTTGAGCTGAGGATCGAACCTAGGGCCTTGCGCTTGCTAGGCAAGCGCTCTACCACTGAGCTAAATCCCCAACCCTAGATTTTTTAAAATTGTTTTTTGTTTGTTTGTTTTTGAGGCAGAATTTCTCTGTGTAACAGCTCTGGCTGTCCTGGAGCTCACTCTTAGACCAGGCTGGCCCTAAACTCATAGAGATCTGCCTGCCTCTGCCACCCGAGTGCTAGGAACACAGGTGTGTGTCACCACCACCGAGCTCAGAGCTAGACTATTTTAGGGTTTAGGATTTAATAGTTTATTCTTCACCATTTTGGAAGGAGAGAACCGTGTAGCTAAGATAGTCCAAGAGTGAACATGTGTAGTTTAAAATAGGACCATTCTTGGAGCCTTTCAAGTGAAATTCCTTAACACTATTTTACATAGTAACTTAATGTTTACAGAATTGCTTAGGATGCTGTGAATTCCTTAAAACTATTTTACATAATAACTTAATGTTTACAGAATTTCTTGGGATGCTGTTAACAATGTAAATTTCAGTTTCTCCATGAGAAATACTGATCAACACACATAGGATTCAGCTACGGAACCTTCATTTGTAACTAGCTGTTGGATGTACTTAGAGAAACACTGCTTAAAGCCATTGACTTTCCTTTGATCCAGATCTAGTCTCTAAAAATGATTGGATTCTACCATAAATAGCCAAGTGTGGCAGCATGTGCCTATATCCCAGCATATGGTAGGTAAATACAGAAAGATCACTGCAAGTTCACACACGCGCACAAACTGAGAATAAATGAGTGTATTTTAAAATTTTAAATGCATTTTAGCTTAAAAAAAAAGAAATAATAATTTTATAATAATAATTTTTCCCCAGCACTCGGGAGGCAGAGGCAGGCAGATCTCTATGAGTTTAGGGCCAGCCTGGTCTCCATTGAAAATTCAAGGTCAGCCAGGGCTACATAATGATAGTGAAACCTTGTTGGGGGGGGGGGCGCAGGGAATAATGGGCCTGGTATGATGGCACATAGCTATAATCCCAGAACTTGGGAGATAGAGGCAGGAGGGTCAAAAATTCAAGGTTATCCTTCACTATATAATTAATTTACATTAGCAAACACTAATGCCTACTTGGAGTGTGCTAGAGCAGAGATATAAAGTTGAATAAAACAGATCATGCCTTGAAGTTCCCAGGTCGGAGATAAAAGCAGATATATGAATAATTATAATAACACAGTGAGAGAAGTACTGGTCTGCAAACAATGTTGTGAGTGGTTATGCTAATAGAATGGGTAAGGTTTCAGAAGAAGCAAAATTTGAGCTGTGGAGAATGAGATTCTATGGCATATAATTTGAAAGTAGTATTGTGAAGGCCAGAATGGTGGCGTCTTTGTCCTTAGGCTGAATCTGGCTATCACCTTGGTGCCTCTGGGTAACCTTGATGGAGCCGCCATCCTCAGTTCCATTTTTTGCTTTTGCAACGTTGGGGATAGAACGCAGGGCCTTGTGCATGTTAGGCAAGAACTCCACCACTGCACTACATTTTCAGCACTACCTGCTGCTATTGCCACCCCAAGATTATTCTTTCTCAGTGCACCGAATGGCTTTCACATGAACAGCAATATTTTCCAGGGATGTGTGTGTGACTAACTTTGCTTTTCAAAGATTATTACTATATCTGCTAATCCCTTGAAACAGAAGTTGTAAAAACAAGCATTTCTCTAAAATAACACCTCTGAGTCGGTTCTCCTCAACAGTCTTTAAAATGTAACATTTTTCCATTTTCCTCCTTATTAAAAGCTGCATTTCTTTGCTGGGCATGGGGGCCCATTCCTTTAATCCCAGCACTTGGGAGGCAGAGACAGGTGAATTTCTGTGAGTGCAGGCCAGCCTGGTCTACTGAGTAAGTGCTAGGACAGACAGGGCTAAAGTAGAGAGATCCTGTCTCAACACCCCTCACAAACAAAAAACAATTAAAAAAAACCCCAAAAAAAAAAACAAAAAAACTAGTGCCCGTGAAGTGACAATATACACACAGTACTAAGAATGGTGTGGAGGAGTTTTTATTACCATAATCTTTGTCCTATGGACTGGACAATACACAACTTCCTTAGTCCGAACTAGACACATATATAGATAAGATTTCTAACCAGATTCTTGTCTCCTATTGAGAGATTTTGGAGATATCACAGTAGAGTTCTTCTCCCAAATACACAGAAGCATGAGCTTATGGAATTTGTGCAGTGGCTAACTGGGAACAGAAGAACTCTGCTGCTTACCAAGGGTGTACTTTGTTTTGTTTGTTTGGTTTTGATTTTTGTTTTGTTTTTTCGAGACAGGGTTTTTCTGTGTAGCTTTGTGCCTTTCCTGAAACTCACTCTGTAGCCCAGGCTGGCCTCGAACTCACAGAGATCCGCCTGCCTCTGCCTCCTGAGTGCTGGGATGAAAGGCGTGTGCTACCACCGCCCCGGCTGGTTTTGATTTTTAGAGACACGGTTTCGCTGTAACGTATTTACTTTTTAGTGTTTAGTTTCCTTTAGTACATTCTAGATGAACTTTTCAGAAATGCATCTTCTGGGTACATAAAACAATCCTGTCCTTGTCTGAAGTAGATCATAGAGAATACCCTAATGCTGCATCTCACAGCTAGTCTTGCATTTGCCTCCATTTTAACAGCAACACTTGAAACTGAGCTTTGTGGGAAAGAAGAGCCCCTGGTCCGGAGTGCGGCAGCTCTCTCATTGCAAGTCCACCTCAGATATCCCTGCCTCTAATCCAGAAAGCAGCTATGGCCCGCTTCCTAAGAAATGAGGACCATGAGGAGAACATGCTAAGTATGTCCCTTAGTCTAAGCGAAGGGGAGAGCGATAGGATGGCCAGAGTAACTAAGGCACTCAGTCTAAGAGAAAACGAAACAGAGGACAAGTTTGAGGATGCCCATGAGATTATCCCTGTGGCAACAACGATGACTCTCTTATCATCCTTGGAAGAATGTACAACTGGATTGTATTTGTTTCTAAATAACAGATTCTCCGATGCAATCAATCTTGTTCACCCATGGTCAAAAAACAGCCCATACCACGCCCTCATATACAGCATGCTCATGATTGTCAAGGCCATCCTGACTTTTGAGCCACAGGATATTCAGATCGGAATGAACGCGGCAAAGGAAGCTTTAAAAACCTGCAATAATTTCCGGAAAAGACCCAGGATAATGACTTTATCTCGCTTAGTGAGTAGGCAGGGAATAAAGTCTATCAAAGAGGAAGAATTACACGCAGAAGTCTGTTATGCTGAGTGTCTGATCTTGAAGTCTGCCATAACATTCATACAGGATGACAGTTTGCTGAGTTTCCTTAAAAGCGGCATCAACTTTGGGTCAAGCTATCAAATATACAAAGACTGCCAACAGGTCTTAGAACTTATGCCTGATAACCAAAGTAAGACGCACAGACACCTGAATGGAGGGGTAAAGTTTGGCCTGGGCGTATTCAACCTGATGTTCTCCCTTGTGCCGCCAAGGTCGCTTAAACTTCTCAATATTGTTGGCTATTCTGGAGATAGAGAAGTAGGCCTGGCTTTGCTCCACGACAGTGCATCCGAACCTCATATCAACAACATCCTAAGTGTTTTCACTCTTCTCTTCTATTACAATTACGTGCGTGTAGTTTTTGGTGTTGAGAAGGTGTCCACTTCTGCCACGGAGAATCTCTTCCTAATCTACCTGGCAAAATTCCCCAACTGTGTCGTCCTTAAATTTTTTCGTGCACGTTTTAGCATGCTAAATGGAAATTTTGAAACCGCACAGTTAAAATTACAAGAGTGCATTATCACGCAGAATGAATGGAAGCAGGTTCATCACCTCTGTTACTGGGAACTCATGTGGTGCCATATTTTTCTGCAGAATTGGAAGCAGGCATACAACTATGCCAATCTACTGTTTCAACATAGCAAGTGGTCTAAGGCAATATATGCCTACAGCAAAGCTATAATACTGGCCTTGCTTCCTCCTAATTCTGTGAACTCAGAAAATGAGACCATGAATTCGGTCTTCTTACATGTGGATAGCCTGAGAATCAAAATTTTAGGCTCTTCTGTGCCAATAGAAAAATTTATTGCTGAGAAAAGTCAGCGCTATGGTACTACGACAGGCTGGTTTACAGCACAGCCCCTTCTGGAATTCATTTATGCCTGGAGTGGCTTCCGAGTCATGAGCAAGAAAATAGAGCTTATTTCAAGTTGGCTATCAATAATCGACAAAGGAAAAGACCTTTTGAATGAAAATCCAAATGAGGAGTACGGCATAGACGACATGAGTTTGTTAAATTTGCTGAAAGGTCTCTGCCTGAAACATCTGGGCAAACATTTGAAGGCTGAGCACTACTTCATTCGTGTTATCAAGAAGGAGAAACTGTTAAAATATGACCACTACTTGGTGCCATATAGTTACTATGAACTGGGGATGCTGCATTATCTGAAGGGAGATTATGCCAGCGCAACAAGAAACCTAGACTACATAAAGAACTACAAAGACTACTCCATGGAAGCCCGGCTACAGTTTCGGGCTCATATTGCCCTCGAACAAATAGCTAAATTAGAAAAGTGATTGTGAGCCCAGTGTGCTTCTGTGTAGTGTGAGTGGAGTATTAAGAGTGGAATATCCACACTCGGTCAAGTCATCAATGGGTAGGAAAGTGATTCCTTTGTGAAAAACCAAAATCCAGGAGGCAGCTGCTAAGAATCTGACCAGTAAATAAGAAAGGAATAGGCCATTTCTTTGCCCTCTCTCCTTTTCCTTCTCCATAAAATGCAATGTTTAGACTGAAAACCGGAGTGTTGCACATTCTTGAAAAAGAAAAGGCAAAGGCTGTACATCACAAAAGTATTTATGAGTTTATTACATTAACAGTTTTAAAACCTCCAAAGGCTTAGTCTCCCCTAGATAATGATTATGTCCTGCCCATAACACAGGGAATGCTTCATTAGTAAAGAAATGACCTCAGTATCTTCCTGATTCAAAAATACCAGCACACTGAGGAGTATAAACTCTGTTGTCCCTTATAAATAATCACTCTCATTGGCTTTTATATCAAAGATGATTTTCCCTTGTGTGATAAGGGATACCTTTTTCACTTTTACATGAGGAATAATGAAGTTCTAATGTGAATTTATAATTTGCCAGAGGATAGAGAAGAAAGAAGTTCCATCCACACATAAACCCTATGATGATAATTGGAGGAGATCAAGAGGATGATAGTCCATTGGGTTAAAAAAAAAGGAAGGGATGGAGAGATGGCTCAGAGGTTAAGGGCACTGGCTGTTCTTCCAGAGGTCCTGAGTTCAGTTCCCAGCAATCACATGGTGGCTCATCTGTAATGAGACCTGGTGCCCTCTTCTGGCATACATGCAGGTAGAACGCTGTATATATAATAAATAAATCTTTAAAAAAAAAAAAAAAAAAGGATTGGGGACATGGCTTAGCAAGTAAAGTGTTTGGTTCCCCAGAACCCAGGTCAGTTCTTCTGGGTAACAGCCCACCTGGAGCAGGTGGGGTCCCAGGAACAGGCTGGCTAGTTAGGTGAGCCAGTGTCTGGGAGCTCTAGGCTCAGCTGAGAGACTGCCTCAATAAAGAGGAAAGTAATCAAAGACTGTTACTATCCAACTCAGGCCACCACACGCCTAGGCACAGACACACACTCCCACACTCGTGTTCACACACACGTGAACAAGCGAACACAGGCACACCACACACACAACAATTACAAATTAATGAACACTTTTAAGGGAAGAAAAGGGGAGGCTGTCGGGAGGTACAATTAGCGACTGACTATCCCTTGTTGTCACTGTCCCTAAGGTGTCATTTCTAGTTTAAGACCAGCCAGCTTTTCAACATCATTAATCCATTTGATAGGCCAATCTGAGAGCAAGTGGTAGTTATAGATTTGGGACTCAGTATTGCTTTACCTGCCTTAGGGATAAAAACTAGTCCCCAATTTCCAGACAGTTAAGTTGGGCTGAGTCCATCCTCCATCCTTATAGTTACTCCTTGAAACAGATGTTGGGAAAGAGCCAGGCAAGGTGGTCCAGGCTTATAACCCTTGTACGAACAGGCTGAGGCAGGAGGATTCAAGTTCTAAACAAGCTTAGGCTACATAGAGAGACCCCAGGTAAATAAAACGAAACAAAAATGAAGTTGATACTGGGAATGCTGTTTGGTCGTAAAAGTACTTGCCTAACACATGCAAGGCCCTGAGTGATCTCTAGCACCCACCAAAAATAAATAAGCATTTTTTTAGTTTCCTAAGTTTGCATGGCTTAAAACACATTATCTTAATGCTTAATGGGCATTGTGTCCAAAGAATTAAATGGAGCACAATGAGGTGTCAAGTTACTTCAGATTTAGAAATGCTTGGGTTTTTGTTTTAGATTTATTTCATCTTTAATTAGTTTATGAGGTGGAGGGTGGAGGCGAGAGAGAGCAGTTAGACAGTTGTGAGCTGCCTAATGTGGGGGTCAGGAACCCAACTCCAGTCCATCTGGAAAAGGAGAACACACTCTTTTTTTTTTTTCTTTGAGACAGGGTTTCTCTGTGTAGCTTTGGCTGTCCTGGAACTCCCTCTGTAGACCAGCCTGGTCTCAAAGATTCCCTTGCCTCTGCCTCCTAAGTGCTGGCTGGGATTAAAGGCGTGTGCCACCGCCTTGCTCTTCTCGCTGATTTAATCATATCATTCCACAGTCAAAAATAAACAATTATCTGCAGCCCTAGTTATTCATGCATTAAAAAGAAACGGAGTTGGAGCAATGGCTCAGGAGTTAAGACCCAGGTTCAATTCCCAGCACCCATAGAGCACCTCAACTGTCTGTAACTCCTGTTGGGAGATCCAACACCCTCGCACAGACATACCTGGAGGCAAAACACTAATGTACATAAAATAAAAATAAATAATTAAAAAAAAAGACACGAACATACAATACCCACTTCTCAAGGGGCTGAGGCTAGAGGGTTGCTAAGACAAAAAAAAAAAAAAAAGAAAAAAAACCTCAGTTTTTAATGCATGTTAATGGATGCTTTTAATCCCATCACTTGGGAAATGGAAGCTGGAGGATTAAGAGTTCCAGGCCAGCCTCAGCTGCACAGCAAGTTAAAGGCCAGACTGGGCTAAATGAGACCCCACCTAAAAAATAATTCTAGTTCTTAGCAGAAGACATAGCAACAACACTAGAGCACTATTTCATTTTTTAAAAAGATATTTTCTGTGCATTGGTGTTTTCCCTGCATGTATGTCTGTGTGAGGGTGTCAGATCCCCTGGAACTGGAGTTCTAGACAGGTTGTAAGCTGTCATGTGGATGCTAGGAATTGAACCCTGGGTCCTCTGGAGGAGCAGCCAGTGCTCTTAACTGCTGAGCCATCTCTCCAGCCCCTATAGCAGTATTTCCTGTGTGTGTTTACTGTGTGGGGACGTGTATGTGGGTGTGTAGTGTAGATACACAAATGCAGAGGCCAGGGGTCAATATGAGATAGCTGTGTGTGTGTTATATGCAAGTATGCGCACGTGCTGGCCAGACCAGGCACATATATCAGACAGAGGTTGACATTAAAATGTCTTCCTCAATCACTTCTTTATATCATCATCATCATCATCATCATCATTTAAGATAGGGTCTCACCATGTAGCTCTGGTTGTCCGGGAACTCATTAATGTAGACCAGACTGTCTTTGAACTCACAGAGATCCACCTGCCTCTGCCTCTCAAGTGCTAGGATTAAAGACATGTGCCATTACACCCAGCTTCCACCTTTTTTTTTGAGACAGAACTTACAGATCTAGGAACTTGCTGCTCTGGCTAAACCCGCTGGCTAGCAGGCCTGGAACCTGCCAGTCAAGGCCCCCAAGCCCTGAGGATACAGAAGCACACTGCCATGCCAGGCTTTTATGTGGGTGCAGAGGATCCAGGATCAGGACTTCATGCTTTTGCAGCAGGGACTTTACATACCGAACCACCTCACAAACCCTCTACCTTGGTTTTATTTGCTTTGGCTTTTGAGACAGGATCTCACTGTGTAGCCTTGGCTAGCCTGGAACTCACTATGCAGGCCAGGCTGGCCTCTACTTCCTGACTGCTGAGATTAAAGGTGTGCACCACCACACTCAACCTAAAACACTTTGTGTGTGTGGGTGTGAAAGTGCATGGAAGTCACAGAACTTGTAGGAGTTAGCTCTTTCCTTCCACAAATGTCCCAGACATCAAACAGGTCATCAGGGATAGTGTGGCAAGTTCCTTTAAGCACTGAGCAATGTCACTGAGCTGCAGGGGCTCATCTGGCTTCTGGAGAGCACTTTACTAACAGCCGTCACCCCAGTCCATTGTATCTTTTCTTTTCTTTTCTTTTCTTTTCTTTCTTTCTTTCTTTCTTTCTTTCTTTCTTTCTTTCTTTCTTTCTTTTTCTTTCTTTCTTTTTCAAGACAGGGTTTCTCCGTGTAACTTTTGGTGCCTGTCCTGGATCTCGCTCTGTAGACCAGGCTGGCCTCGAACTCACAGAGATCTGCCTGCCTCTGCCTCCCGAGTGCTGGGATTAAAGGTGTGCACTACCACTGCCTGGCCATTGTATCCTTCCTAAAAGTAAAAATTTTATGTGTTTGGGTGTTTTGCTTGCATGTATGTCTGAGCATCACACATGTGCCTGGTGCCCCTTGTGGCCAGAAGTGTCAGCTCTTGGGAGTTACACACAATTGTGAGCCACCATGTGGGTGCTGGGGATTGAATACTGGCTCTCTGAAGAACAGCAAGTGCTCCTAACCACTGAACAATCTCTCCAGCCTCCTAATGTATTCTTTTTCCAAATTTGTTCTCTCTCTCTCTCTCTCTCTCTCTCTGTCTCTGTCTCTCTGTCTCTCTCTATGGCAACCTCAGGTGTCATCCTCAGGAAATCCACCCACCTTTTTTTTTTGTTTGTTTGTTTTAGACTTATTTATTATGTATACAGTGTTCTGTCTGCATTTTTGACTGCAGGCCAGAAGAGGACACCAGATCTCATTACGGATGGCTGTGAGCCACCATGTGGTTGCTGGGAATTGAACTCAAGACCTCAGGAAGAGCAGCCAGTGCTCTTAACCTCTGAGCCATCTCTCCAGCCCCACCCACCTCCTTTGTGACAGGATCTCATTGGCCCAGAATTTGACAATTAGACTAGTGAGCCCCAGGTATCCTTCAGTTTCCACTTTCCAGCCCTTGGATTACAAATGAACACTACCATGCTGTGCTTATTTTTATGCAAACGCTTTATCAATGTAGTCATTCCTAGCCCCTCATCAACGTATTCTTGATGACTAAGCATCAAGAAGGGCTCTACCAGGCCGGAGCATGGCAAACATGGTACCCAACAGGTTTTGCCTTTTACCTTTCTCCCCCTAATAAAAACCATTAGATTACAGTCCTAAAGCTAGCCTCCAAGGTCCATACCCTTATTTGGCCACTAACTCACTCCTGAGACAAAGCTTCAAGGTCCAGCAACCAAAATTCATTATTTGGCTAATATGTCCAATCAGGACTTACCATCTCACCCTAGCACAGACTCCCCCTTTTCTCCTTAAAAACCTACTCCTGCAAAAACAAAACAAAACAAAACAAAACAAAGAAAAACAACACCTGCTTCCTGGGTGCTTTTTGCTGTACTGCTGCCTTTGCAGCCTTCCCCGCCCCCTCCCCCGCCCCCTTGCCCCTCGGGGTAATAAATCTCTTGTGTTGAGAATTTGGTATGTCCTGTATCATTGGGGTGGGGGTGGGGGTCCTCCCCTACAGAGATACTTTTTTTTTTTTTTTTTTTTGGTTTTTCGAGACAGGGTTTCTCTGTGTAGCTTTGCGCCTTTCCTGGAACTCACTTGGTAGCCCAGGTTGGCCTTGAACTCACAGAGATCCGCCTGGCTCTGCCTCCCGAGTGCTGGGATTAAAGGCGTGCGCCACCACCGCCCGGCCCAGAGATACTTCTATTGGCTGGTACTAACAGAACCAACAGAAAAGCTAGAATACTTTATAGTTGCTACACAATACTTGTAACTGAATTTTTGTTTTGTTTTTTGAGACAGCGTTTCTCTGTGCAGTTTTGGTGCCTGTCCTGGATCTCGCTCTGTAGCCCAGGCTGGCTTCGAACTCACAGAGATCTGCCTCACTCTGCCGAGTGCTGGGATAAAAGGCGTGCGCCACCATCGCCCGGCAATTTTTTTTTTTTACAGGCCAATTGGTCTTGAACTCTCAAAGATCCACCTACCTCTGCTTCCCAAATGCTAGGACTAAAGGCCTGTGCACCACGTGTGACCCACATGCAACTTCAATTTCTGATAGTTTGGAAAGGGTAGGGGAGTGACTTGTCTCAAAAGAACAAAAACAGGTCTCAAAAGAAAACACAGGTCAAACCTTTTATTTAGCAGTAAAGAATGGAGCTTAAAATGCAAGTGAACAGTTGTCACAAACCAGTTTTATTCTGGTTTTTATTCTGCGTTTTTAAAGGTCAAACAGTTCCTTCCACACTCTAATAACTTGGAATTTATATTAGCTCTCTGTAGATTTACAGAGGGTGTTAACTGGCAAAGTCTAACTTAATCCATGAAAGCTACATTAATGTAAGCAGTCATTCAATCAGTGAAAGTTTTGAGAAGGATTATTTGATATGGAATTCCAAATAGTAATAAAAAGCTGATTCATTTTTAATGTTTCTGCCCCTTGGCTTGGTAGTCTTCTAGCTCAATTTTTTTTAATCACCATTTTTTTTTTTAAAGTGTCGGCAGGACCCCAGCATTTACTATCTTGCACCACTTTTCAGTATCATAGTGTCGAAAAAAGATTCTGCAGTAATCAGAGCCCAATTGACTACGTGCCCAGAAATCTAAGCAGAAGCAAGGGCTGCATCCCTTTCCGCCAAAGAGATTTATAATGAGTGAGGGCATTCAGCCCAATCCAACGATGATCTTCCCAGCTTCCGCACCAACCTCGACACTCACTGCGAGCACGTCCCAAAGGCGCACGCATTTTAACTGCCCCAAACGAGAATCCGCGCCGTTCACTTCAGCCTCTAGACCCTGAAGATTTACCCAGAGGGCTTTGGGTTGCATCCGTGGCCAAAGCGCATTTTCGTACCCACTTGCATTGAGAACACAGTACGATCATTTTTCTCTTGCAACGATAACTTGAGCTGTTCACGGTGGCCGCGGGAACCCAGATTCCCTAGCTCACCGACTGCGGCTCCGCTGACTCCGCCCCGTAGCAAGGACGGAGGCTAAGGACTACAGAGCGGAGGATTCTGGGGGGAGGAAGTGACGCCAGGCGCAAAGCATGCTGGGCCCAGGCGGGCCGACTCAAGGCCGCTCGGTGGCGTGTGAGCCAAGTGGGGATGTAGCGATGAGCTGCCGGGTTGTTTTCCTCGGTTGTCGCGAATAAGCAGCTGGCCCCAAAGCCCGCGGAGACGCTGGTCTACAGAGAGTAGGTGGGAATCCGAGAACTCCGCATCAGTTATGCCTCCAAGGGGTTTGGGGCGAAATCCTCTTAGCTAAGGAAAGCTGAGGGTTTGAGTATGTTCTGTGGACCGGGGTTCAAAGCCAGGTTGGAGTCGTATCCGGAACTGGGAGAAGAGGGTGGGATGGACATGCTAGAGGAGTTTCACAATTGCTCTGGCGGCCATTCGCTATTACCGTAGCTCAGGCTGAATTATTAATAAGTTTTCTTTTTCCGGATATGGTAAAAAAGCATTCTCAAGAATTCTCCACAGTATCAGTTTCTTATACTGAAAATGGGCATTTTGGGCCGGGCGGTGGTGGCGCACGCTTTTAATCCCAGCACTCGGGAGGCAGAGGCAGGTGGATCTCTGAGTTCGAGGCCAGCCTGGGCTATAGGGTGAGATCCAGGACAGGCACCAAAACTACACAGAGAAACCCTGTCTCGAAAAACAAAACAAAACAACAACAAAAAGAACTTTTTGTTTGTTTTTCCTTTTAAGGCTGGAGACGTACGCTGTGTTAACCAGGCTGGTCTCAAACTGGTGGTCTCAGTGTTACTAGTAGGCAGGACTGTAGGTATGAGTTACCAAGACCACAGAGAAACCCTGTCTCAAAATACTAAAAAAAAAAAAAAAAAAAAAAAAAAAAAAAAAAAAAAAAAAAAAAAAAAAAGAAAGGAAAAGCAAGCAAGCAACTTGCTAAGAATTTGAGGCAAATTACAGACGTCGTTGCCTTCAGAATGGAGATTAGAGGTTAAGACATTGCTTGTGTGGAATATGCATAGTGATTAACCCAAACTGGTAATGGTTTTAGTTCTAGTCAGCTGGTAACCATGAGTGAATGGACGAAGAAAAGCCCCTTAGAATGGGAAGACTACGTTTATAAAGAAGTCAGAGTGATAGCCAGTGAGAAGAAGGAGTATAAAGGATGGCTTTTAACTACAGACCCAGTCTCTGCCAAGTGAGTATGCATCGTACTTTCTGGAAGTGACAACGCCGTACTGCCCGGATATCCAAGATGAGAAGGCTGGTCAGTGAAAGGCTGGTTATTCACACCTAACAACTGCTTTTGAGCCTAAGTGTTGTTTTAACTGTGGGTTACGACAGCAAACTGGACACAGTTACAGGAATAGAACATGGAAATTCTCTCCTTCTGTTCGTCCTTTCACAGGGTCTCACGTAGCCCAGGCTGGCCCTGAGCATGCTGTGTAGCTGAAGATGACCTTTAACTTCATCAGCTGCTACTTCCTGAATGCTAGGATTAAAGGTGTGAGACATGGCAGCCAACCTTTTTTAAAGGCTCACATGACTCAGGCTGGCCTCAAATTCATTGCGTAGCTGAGGATAAACATGAACTCCTCATTCTCCTCTCTCTGCCTCCCAAGTGCTGAGATACGTGTGAACCACCATATCCAGCTGTTAAGAACTTGTGTCAAAAAGTAAAAAAGGGCTGAGGATACATACAGGGTTTCTCTGTGTAACTCTGGCTGTTCTGGAACTTGCTCTGTAGACCAGGCTGGCCTTGAACTCACAGAGATCTGCCTGCCTCTGCCTCCTGATTAAAGGCATGAACTATCACACCAGGCTGAAGCTAATATGACCTTGATATCAGAAGTAGAGGACAGGTTTAAAAAAAAGAAAACTATTAATTCCACTTTTGAATTCAAACACCAGAATCTTCACTAAAATACATAGTCTACTATGTTATGATGTAACAAAAGAATTTTACTTCTGAAGCCAGGTGCAGTGGCGGACAACTTTAATCCCGGCACTCCCAGGCAGAGCCAAGCAGATCTCTGATTTTGAGACCAGCCTGGTTTACATAATGAATTCCAGGACAGCCAGAGCTACAAAGAGACCTTGTTTAAAAAAAAAAAAAAAAAGAACTTCACTTCTGTGCTACTACTCTCCTAAAAGCCTAGTAATTCCTTTTTTCTTTTCTTTTCTTTCTTTTTTTTTTTTTTTGGTTTTTTAGAGACAGGGTTTCTCCGTGTATTTTTGGTGCCTGTTCTGGATCTCGCTCTGTAGACCAGGCTGGCCTCAAACTCCCGAGTGCTGGGATTAAAGGCATGTGCCACTGCTGCCCGGCAAGCCTAGTAATTTGTAGTGTAATTATGAGAAAGCTCCATACAACCAAGAATTGAGACACTGTATAAAACACTTCACAATACTTTTCAGAACTCTCAAGATCATAGGAAGCATGTAAAGACCGGAAAACAGATCAGAAGAGAATAAGGAAACATGAGAACTAAATGTAACATAGGATCTTAAATTGGAAATGTAACCTAAGATCTTGGGCTAGATCCTAGAACTGAAAAAGGCCCCTGGTGGAAAACTCAGTACTAAACAACACCTGTGGTTTAGTTAATGTAAATTCTTATTTTTGACAGAAGTACCATCAATATTGTACGATGTTAACTCTGGGAAGCTTAGTGAAGAGAGTGTGGATACTCTGTAATGTCTTTATTACCTCTATTAGTCACAAAAAAATGCACGTTTATGACAAATGGCCCAATTCCTAAAATTTAAGTGATATGGCAGGAATGGCGGCCAAGCCTTTTCCCAGCACTTGGGAGGCAGAGGCAGGACCATCTCTGTCCTTTGGGACTAGCCTGATCTATGTAGCAAATTCCGAGCCAGGCAGAGCTACAGAGTGAGGCCCTGTCTCAAAAGAAGAAAAGAAAGAAAACCAAGAAGATAGGGTCTCAGCAAGTTGACCAGGCAGGCCTCAAGTGTGTGATCCTCCTGCTTCAGCCTTAAGAATAACTGGGGTTATAGGCCTTTGCTACTAAGGTCTGTCCTGGGAGTTTCCTGAGCTTCGAGTTATTGTCATAAATTTGTCATAGTATGTTGAGCAGTGCTGCCCTATTCCTAGTATTGTGTCCCTTCTGTCTGTCTTACTCTAGTGGGCTGTGGGTGTGGGTGTGTTCTGCTAGGGATTGAACCTAGGATCTCATACAGACAGACGTGTTCTACCACTTAGTTCTGATCCACTTTCAGCTTTTGGGTTTGATGATCTTCTGACTTTGGTTTTATTTTTGTTTTTGTTTTGTTTTTTCAAGACAGGGTTTCTCTGTGTAGCTTTTGATTCCTGTCCTGGAACTCACTCTGTAGACCAGGCTGGTCTCGAACTCAAAGAGATAAGCCTGGTTCTCAGGAGGTTTGGTTTTTTTTGAAAGAGAAAAAAAAAAAAAAAACCGTTTAGATGTTTAGGATCTCAGTGAGGGCTGAGGAGTAAGTAAAAGCATTTGGTGGCGAGATGGTTAATCGTCCTGGGGGTCAGGTGACCTGTTTGGGTTGATGATGCCCTCATTGTATTGCTTCTTCATAGTTCTGGGTTTTTTTTTTTTCAAATCTGCTCTGAACTTACTTTTTCTTTAAAGCATTGTTCTCGTGAACTTCCTTGAAGATGGCAGCTTGTCTGTGACTGGAATTATGGGGCACTCTGTACAGACGGTGGAAACGGTGAGTGAAGCAGACCCCAGAGTAAGGGAGCAGCTGGCACATCTGTTCACATCTGGAGATTGTAAAGGGTACAGCCCTGAGGATCTGGAAAAGAGAAAGAACAGCCTAAAGAAGTGGCTGGAGAAGAACCACATCCCAGTCACCGAACAGGGAGATGCACAAAGGACTCTCTGTGTGGCTGGGGTCCTGACGATTGACCCACCATATGCTCCAGAAAACTGCAGCAGCTCCAATGAGATCATTCTGTCCCGCATTCAGGATCTTATTCAAGGCCATCTTTCAGCTTCCCAGTGAGAGGCCGGGCCCTGTGAACGCACTGATCCAAATGACTTCACTGTTCAGTTTTGTGTTAAATGCTTCGAATGTAAGTTGATCATATTATAGGAGTTCAAAAGTACATGTGGGATGTATGTGTGTGTGCACATGTTAAGTTTTTGTCTAGGGCAAATCAGATGAGTAGATCCTGAGTGCTGACTTTCCTGGGAAGGGAAGGGTACATGAGTAGCATCCCATGCTCCTAAATTAACACAGGAAGTAATCCTGTGATGAGGATAAGCCATTCTTTTTGTAAAGCAAGAATACATTTTGAATAGGTGTAGCAATGTGAAATAATTTATAAATTTCAATATAAGATATTACGATAAAATCAGTCTTCACAGAGAAACCCTGTCTCAAAAAACCAAAAAAAAAAAAAAAAAAAAAAAAAAAAAAATCAGTCTTGGGTTCCTTGAACTAACCAAATCTCTGTGTTCTTAAAATGTTGGTCTTTGAGGTTGATAACAATAGCAATAACCCTTTGAATTAGAGTAAGCTGTGGTTTGGCTGTGGCTTGTGCCTCCCTACAGTCATTAAAGGTACGCCCTAAAGAAGGATTGTGGGACCTGGCTTCAGACTTTGGTGATATAAGCTCTTCTGCTATGGTGACTTGGTGCATCTGAGAAATAGAAAATAGAAAGCTCTTAAAAGTTAACATGGTTCGCCGGGCGGTGGTGGCGCACGCCTTTAATCCCAGCACTCGGGAGGCAGAGCCAGGCGGATCTCTGTGAGTTCGAGGCCAGCCTGGACTACCAAGTGAGTCCCAGGAAAGGCGCAAAGCTACACAGAGAAACCCTGTCTCGAAAAACCAAAAAAAAAAAAAAAAAAAAAAAAAAAAAGTTAACATGGTTCATTGCTAACCAAAAATGGAGCTGATGCCATGTTACTGTCCCGGACTTCCACCATTGAGCTAAATTTCTCTTCATAAATACCCTGTTGCAGGCATTTAGTTCATTTTAGTGACCCAAAGCTGACTAGTATATTTTTTTATGGTTGAAAGTTTTGGCTGTTGGTAAAACCCTTTTTTTTTTTTTTTGAGACAGGGTCTCACTATGTAGCTTTGGTTATCCTGGAATTTACTATGTAGTCCAGGCTGGCCTCAATCTCACGAAGATCCACCTGCCTCTGCCCCCTGAGTGCTGGGATTATAAGTGTGGGCCACCACACCTGGCTTTTCCTCACAGCTTTTAATTCACTGACCGAGACTCTTTAGAAATTTAATAGAGGAAAGAGAATAGGAAATAATTGGCGTGATCATGGAAATGATTCTGACCAGGTGACGTCCTTGGAAAGGGAGAAGCTATATAGGAAATGAACCACAGCATCACTCAGGGTTGGCCTTGGCTCAGGGACAGATTCTGGTGCATTAGTGTTGGTAGATAGATTGGTTGTCAAACTAGTCTGTTGGGGACATGCTGTTTCTTGGCAACTGAATCCTTAGTTTAAACAATCTGCCTCCAAATAAAAGTGCTGGAGAGGGCAAATGATCCTCTCTGCCTTGGAAACTGCTGCTCCCAGTGCCTCAGCTAAGATGTTCCCAGAGAGTTCCACTCACCTGCTTCTAACCTTTCCTCGGGTCCGTCAGTTGGAGTTCCAGGACCTGCAGAGGCAGTCTCCCAAAGCTGGCTCCATTTCCTGCCTGGTCTGGATGGCAGCCAAGGCTGTCTTTGAACATGATATCAACAATACTTTTAAAAAAACAAAAGACTTGGGCTGGAGAGATGGCTCAGTGGTTAAGGGCACAAACTGCTCTTCCAGAGGATCTGGGTTTGATTCCTAACACCCACATGAGTTGGCACACAACCAACTCTTAACTCCAGTTCCAGGGATATCTAACACTGGCCTGTGTGGGCACCTGCACTCACAGGCACACACTTACCCACATACACATAATTTAAAATAAGAAAAATAAATTGTTAAGGCTTTGAGGGCATTCATTCAGCTTTTACAACTTTATATTTTTTTAATTTAAATTTTGTTTTTGTTGTTTTGAGACAGGGTCTCACTATGTAGTTCTGGCTGTTCTGGAACTCACTATGTAGACCAGGCTGTCCTTGAACTCACAGAGATCAGCTTGCTCTGTCTCCCAAGTGCTGAGATTAAAGGCCTGGCTTGAGCTTTTTAAAAAAATTGTTTTAGAAGCAAAGTTTTTAGTAACTCCTTCCTATACAGTTTGTCTGATTTCCTAAATATTCCCACTGTTTCCTAGAGACATTATGGCTGAAATAGATTTTTCACAAATGAAATTTTTTAAATTACTGGAGCTGGTCAGGTGTCTCAGCAGGTAAGGACACTTGCCACCAAGCCTGATGACTTGAGTTCCACGGAGTTGAAGCAGAGAATTGACTCCTGTAAGCACCTACCCCCCCCAAATAAATCTAAAAATAAAATTGTTAGAAAATTAGAAGCCTTCACAGTCAACTGTTAATTTCTAGAGTATTGATGGAAATGTGGGATGCTTTGAAACAGATTGTGAGATGTTAGTATGGGCTAAGGATTACTATCTAATTCCTGCCAAGAACTTGGGAGAAATCAGCATGGGGGGGGGCTAAGTTATACATACTTAATTGTTCCTACTTCCAAATATAGTTGGTTTTTATAAAATATTAGTAAGAGATTTTGTTTGCTTGTTTGTTTTATGAAAAATCTCCCAGCTCAGTGAGTAATGTGCCTGTTGCAGAAGCATTAAGAGCTGATGCCGGGACTCCAGCATTCATGTCTGATGTGGAGACACGAACCTGGAACCCCAGTCCTGGGTTGCTGAGTCAGGCAGAACCTAGGGCTTGCTGGTAGCCAGCCAGTCTAGCTGAAATGCCAAGTTCTAGGTTTGTTGGTAGATCCTGTCTTGAACATTAGTGAAGGTGGGGGCTGGAGAGAGAGCTCAGCGGTTAAGAGCACCTGCTGTTCTTACGGAGAGCCCACATCCGTGGCTTCCAACTGCTGGTAGCTCTCAGAAGAAGGGTTCAGATGCCCTCTCTGGCCTCCATGGGCACCTGCACAGTGTGGTGCACATACAGATATTCAGTACATACATAAATGTTTAAAAAATCTAAGATGAGAAGTGATTGAGGAAGACATCCTCAATCAACCTCTGAGCTCAGTCTACCTCCCTCATGCACACGTGTGTATACTACACACAAACATGTCGGATGAGAAGCTATTTCCTGGTGGTTTCACCACCCTGCTTTATCTATTTCTTTGTTCCTTTTTCTTTTCTCCCATTCTCTCTCCTCTCTCTCTCTCTTTTTTTTTTTTTTTTTTTTTTTTGAGAGAAGGTCTCATATAGCCGAGGCTAGTCTCAAACTGTGAATGTAGCTGTGGATGGCCTGGAATGCCTGATTGTCCAGACTGCCTCTCCAGGGCTGGGATCACAAGTGTGTGTTAGTCTGCCTGGCAGGAAGTTAGTTTTTAAGAATCTGTTGTGATGGCTCAGCTGGTAAAGGCACGTTTTGCCAAACCTGAGTTTCATCCCTGGTGGAAGGAGAGGACCAACTCCTGAAAGTTGTCCTTTGACCTACACACACACACACACACACACACACACACACACACACACACGAATATTTATAGAAAGAGGAAGGGTTAAACTTAAACTTTTCCAGTTCGTGGAAACATTTATGGAGGATTCCAGTAAAGCGTCCAATTTTACATTCTGTCAGCATTGTATGAGTCTCTAATGTTTCCTCATCCTTCCCAGATTTGTTGTTGTTTTTTTGTTTTTCAAGACCGGATTTCTCTGTGTAGCCCTGGCTGTCCTGGAATTCACTCTGTAGACCAGGCTGGCCTTGAACTCAGATCTGCTTGCCTCTGCCTCCCGAGTGCTGCCATTAAAGGTGTGTCCCTGGCCATCCAGCGGTTGTTAATGTATGTCCACAGGTGGAGGGCAGAGGACTACAGTACTTTGTAGTTGTCTGTGTACAAGTCTTATGCTGCATGCTCTCCCCCCCCCCTTTTTTTTTTGAGCTAGGGCCTTGGTCTTTCTAGGTTTCCCAGGCTGTCTTCAAACTTGCAGCAATCCTCCTGCCTCAGCCTCTCAAGTACACCATCACTCCATTAAACAAGCATACCTTATTTCTGATGGACAGAGGCTTGGGAATCCAACCCAAAGCTTCTTGCATGCTAGGCAAGCACCCTACCACTGCGCTCCATCCCTAGACCCGAGAGTGGAAAAGCAGAATTAGGAAACCTGGTGCCTTTAGTTCCTTTCCTTTTAGTGTCTTTTTTTTTTTTTTTTGGTTTTTTCGAGACAGGGTTTCTCTGTGTAGCTTTGCGCCTTTCCTCGAACTCACTTGGTAGTAGCCCAGGCTGGCCTCGAACTCACAGAGATCGCCTGGCTCTGCCTCCCGAGTGCTGGGATTAAAGGTGTGCGCCACCACCGCCCGGCTTCCTTTTAATTTCAATAAATAGGTGTCCAGATTCTTCAGCTGCCTCAGAGGCTCTTACGTGGCTAAGTTATGTTCCAGATTGAGTGCCTTCGAGTGATCCTCATATCTGTTCTGTGCCCTTGTTCATCTGTGCTCAGAATTTCTAGCGTGTTGACTGATCTACAGCACCTGATGAAATACGCTGCTGTAAGTGAAATTCCAAACAGATGTGGGAGGCATTTCTGCAGCCCCACTGTGGAGTTGAGGATAGCCCTGCAGTGTACTTCGGTTATAAACTGACTTTTCTGTTGACTGATGAGATTGCATGCTTCAGTTCATCTATTCTCAGCTCTGCTCACTGTAGGAAAAGGTGGCGTAAAGATGATGTAGAAGGAATGGGGGCAGCTGCAGTGTAAGCGCAGAGCTGTGCAGGTGACTGTCAGATGGGAGGGCACAGGAACATCTCGGATTACCACTTGCTTTGTCCTCGATCTGTAATCAGCTAGTTTCCTTATTATATGTGATAGTCCCTTAGTGCTCATCATGCAGCATGGCCCCTGAAAGGTTATGCCATCTGTCTGCCAGAGAGCACACCACACCTTGGCAGTCTTACAGATAAACAACCCCGAAATCAATGGATTTTTCCAGCAGATTTTGAGAGGGAAGAGTTAATGTGCCCAGACATGAAGGTTCCTGTTAGATTTTACGTATTAGCCAAAGTCTACTCGATTGGACTTTGTGCAGTTAGCATGAAGATGAGGTAAGGGTGTGTGTGTGTATTAGAACCGTCATAATGTGGGCCTAAGTATGATAACGTGCCAGTTGTTAGTATCAGCAGTCAGTATCACATACAAAGCATACCTTCACATTTTTAAAATAAGTGATTTTTTAAAAAAAGTTCAGAACTGGTAGGTCATGGTTTTTAATCCCTTTCCCTCTATACATAGCTTTTTCCTATGTGTACATATCATTTTCTTGGCCTTTACACTTCAAGTCCCAGAAATGCAATATAAGGTCTTACTCATATAGCATGTTTATTTATTTGAGTGTGTTTGTGCGTGCGCCCACGAATGAGCCGCAGCACATATGTGGAGGTCAGAGGACAACTTGAGTAGGTATGTTCTCCCTCTGTCGGGTGGGTCTGGGGATCCAGCTCAGGTCAGGTTTAGCAGCAAGTTCCCTTACCCGCTGAGTCAGCTTGCCTGCCCAACAGTACATGTTTATTAGAGTTGCTTCGGCAAAGGTTTCACGTTTAGTATTCTAAAACGTTTACATTTTTAGAGATGTCTATTGGTACAATTTGTATTTGAAAAATAAGTTATTATACTTTATAAATGGTTCCTTATCTCATTTTATTTAAATAGAGTTTCCCTTGGCAATACTGGCATTTTAGACTGGATACTTTTTTTGTTTATAACTTTTGGGAGTCATTTCTCTGTCGTGTCCCTCCCCCCCCCAACACAGGGTTTCTCTGTGTAACAGCCCTGGCTGTCCTGGAACTCACTCTGTAGACCAGGCTGGCCTCGAACCCCCAGAGATCTGCTTGCCACTGCCTCCCGAGTGCTGGGATGAAAGGCGAACACTCCCATTCCTGGCTTTAGTTCTCTGTTTTTACCATGTGGGTTCTGAGAATTGATCTCAGGTCTGCAGACTTGGCACTAAGTGCCCTTAACAGCTGAGTCATCTCACTAGCTTCCAAAATGTAGTTTTTGGTATGCTCAAAACTTGATCTCAGCTGGGCGGTGGTGGCGCACGCCTTTATTCCCAGCACTTAGGAGGCAGAGCCAGGCGGATCTTTGAGAGTTCGAGTCCAGCCTGGTCTACAGAGTGAGATCCAGGACAGGCTCCAAAGCTACACAGAGAAACCCTGTCTTGGAAACAAACAAACAAAAAACCAAAAAACTTGATCTCAGCTGGGCACACGCCTTTAATCCTACTTTAATCCTAGCACTTGGGAGGCAGAGGCAGGTAGATCTCAGTTTGAGGCCAGCCTGGTCTACAGAGGGAGTTCTGGGACAGCCAGGGCTACACAGAGAAACCCTG